>NC_041354.1:11106885-11234385 GCF_004354835.1 Perca flavescens | reverse complement strand
GTGTGTGTGTGGGGTGGGTGGGTGCATGTGCGTGTGTGCATGAGCTTCTGTAAACCAAAGCCTGTGTGTGTGCGTGTGTGTGTGCATGAGCTTCTGTAAACCAAAGCCTGTGTGTGTGTGTGTGTGTGTGTGTGTGCACCTACGTGATTTCACTATTAACCACATCCTGTGCGACTTTGCATGCATAGGTGTCGTTCCCAGGATGTGTCCGATCGTTGTGATTGTTTCAGTCAGTTTTATAAGTCCTAAGAAGAGTCCATGCTTACTCCTGAATGTTTAAATTTATTTATTATTTATTTTGTTGAATGGAAATACAGCCGCACGAATGTAGGCGCTCTGTTTGTTTGTGAGCTTTTGTGAAATTGTTGTCGGATGTCTCCAGAGGAATGGCTGCCAACATTTTTTTTAAAAATATATATAGCAAAACAAGCAGTTCTGCATATATTGGTGAGGCGTTTTCTGCAAGTTCCTGATGCTAGGAGCTGAGGTAGTCCCAAAACAAATCAGAGCTACCCTTTTGGAGCAACCTCGTGCGGACTGAAAATATGAAATAAATTGGTTTCTCTCTCTCCAAATCCCTATCTGCTGCAAGCATTCCATCTCCTCTGCTGGGACACAGTCAACATATCACTTAGTGTTGTGCTGTATTTAGCTTCCTCTACCTCCGGTCCATTCAAATCACAGTAGTGAGGAAGAGGAAGGAGCAGAGACGAAGCAACATAGAGGGAGGCGAGAGTACAGAAACGAACGGGGCACAGATGGAGATGAGGTAATCTGAAGGAGAAATGAGTCTGAGGTAATATATGCATAATGCGTTATCTAATGCCATAATGAGGACGCTTAAACCATTCTGTCTATTCTTTTTCACCACAGAGAACACATTTCTAAAAAATGATGGAAATAGTAAAAGTGTGATTCATAATTTACTCTCCATGCTGCTCTCTGTTCCTATGGTGCCACAGAGCAGCGGCAGTAAGCAGCAAGGTGCTGTTAAACTCTCAGCAGCGGTGAGCTCAGCCAGCCTGTTGCTTTGCTTTGGAAGAAGAAAATAGAAAGAACTCCTTCCTTTACTTTGACCCACGGTATCTTTTCTCTTGTCCCAGACCTTACCAAAGCCTCTCATGTGCGCTCACGTTGTTGTTGGGGTTATGTTTTGCGTGCCTCCGGCTAGGCTGATAAAATATTGAAATTCACTGGAGTGACTTCATCAGATATTCTCAAAATCTGTTGTCTTGGATACAGAGCTGCCGGGGCGTCCACGGTGGTAGCGCGCGCGTGTGCGTGCGTGCGTGTGTGTGTGTGTGTGTGACCCGGACTGTTTGGATGTGCTCCTCGCAGGAGAGTGCACCTGTCTAAGAGCATTCACACTAACATTCGCACTAACAGCCTGGAGCGGCTCCCTCCCATAGAAAATGCAATTGTATCATTGAAGTCTTCAATGATCCTTTTTGGGATGCAAAGCGGTGGTAGCTGCACCTGCAGGGAGCTTCATGACTCAAAGTAAACACCTGAGCTTGATTTTGCAATCGACCGAAAATTGTCAGAAAATCGGGTCAACTGTCAAGAAGTGCAAAGCGCTCACCGGTTCTAGTTTCTCAGATCTTAAGATTCTTCTCTGTTGTAAATGCGATACGTTGGACAAAACAAACCAAATTAGAAGGCGTCGCCATTGGGATTGCTTTCACGACTACTCACTGACTCAAAAATGTAGGGCTACAGCAGATTCATTTATCAATTAGCCTGCACATGATGTTCTTGATCGATCCATTGATCCTTTAGGTCTGTAAAATGTCTTTCAGGAGCATGTGAGCTTTGTAGTAAATCAATAAAATAACACGTTCCTGCATGTACCGCACCTCATCCTTCACACGTCGGTCCCTCTCTCTACGTCTCACGTGTTTGTGTCTCTGCCTCGCACTCTCCCGTCTCCCTCCTCTCGATGTCATAGAGACCGCGACAAGCCGGAGCTTGCTTTTTTTTTGGCAAAACAGGACTTGCTGCACATTTAACACGGCCCTCAATCACGCCCTCCCTGTTCCCTTTCTCTAGCCTAGTCAGAGTTGTGTTTTTTAAAGAGGTCACAGTGATCACAATCGCACCTCGCCGCAAGCGTATAACCGCGATCGTCTCCGCGAGTTTGCGCCGAGGCAACGCTCTTAATGCGCAAGAGAAAGTAACGTAGGCGGATGTCCGCGCAACCCACCCTCCGAGACCAATCAGTAAGCCGACCGCAGCTATTTTCCACCATCAACAGATGTGCTACTTGTTGCCTCTCATCTCGCCCTGCTGCTAAATGCACACTGAAACCCTGTGCAAAATATCTCCTCTTCTTTGTAATCTCTTTGCATGCTGTAAAAAGAAAAAAAAAGAAAAAAAGGATCTCAGCCACATTTTACTGAAGCTGCTCTGCTCAGCTCAGCATGGCATCTATTAAGCCTAAGGAGTGTGGAGCTCAGGCAGTCGGACCGTGCGATATACACTCGGCGAACCGAGTCTCAAATCAGAGACGCAAGCCCTTTGCATCGTCTGGTATAAATAGATCTGCAATCGGAGCCAAAAGAGTTGAGGAGCACGCCCGAGGGGCTGTAAACAGATTGTGATTTGTTGCGAAGGGGGGGGGAGATGGAGGGAAGAAAGGTGGGAGGAAGCCACTGAACGGGGAAGGACGCAGAGCAGGGCCGGAGGATAGGGCAAGAAGAAGGAGGAGGAGGAGGATGGAGGGTAGTGAGAAGAGGAACCTGCTGAGAGGGAGGGTGAGGAAGGGAAGGAGTAAAAGGTTCAACTTAACGGACGAAAAAAAAAGCCTCCAAAGAGATGCAATAACCTGTAGTAATGTCCTAAATACACAGGGATGGAGAGATGTTCAAATCGTGACTTATGCGCAACTGTCGTGAGAGATTCCCTCTCGTGCTTTCAAAAAAAAAATGTCAAACTGAAGGAAAATTAGAAATGCTCAAAGAAAAGGAGAGAATAGGAGCAGACGTGGGGACTAGAGCTGGGCAATATATCGATATATCAATACCGTGATATTTTGGATATCGTAATATGGCATAAGTGTTGTCTTTTCCTGGTTTTAAAGGCTGCATTACAGTAAAGTGATGTACTTTTCTGAACTTACCAGACTGGTGTATATGTTCTATTATTTGCCTTAACCCACTTAGTCATTATATCCACATTACTGATGATTATTTATCAAAAATCTCATTGTGTAAATATTTTGTGAAAGCACCAATAGTCAACACTACAGTATCGTTGCGGTATCGATATCGAGGTATTTGGTCAAAAATATCGTGAGATTAGATTTTCTCCATATCGCCCAGCCCTAGTGGGGACACTTTGCTTCTGCTTCAGATTCTACAGGAAACTTTAGAGGACGCACTTTCAGTTTGACAAACTGGAATTGAACCGACGTCCCTGCGAGGCTGTCCGTCGTGTAAGACTCCGGGAAGCTCCTTCGCGCTCCCCTCCAGACGGCACACGTTTGTCTTTGTTTTGGTTTTGACGCCATATTGTCTTCTATCTGGCACCCATCAGTAAACTAAGGTATGCGTTGGACGTCACTGCACAAACGTGCTGATATCAGAGGTTATCTGTGTTGTGTGTGTGTGTGTGTGTGTGTGTGTTTTCACCTCTGAGGGAATCTACTGTATACTGCAACTGTAGTGCATTTTAATCACTACATGTGCCTGTTGGTTGGCCTGCAGTCACTGATGATTATCATATGATTGCTCAATTGATGAATACCCTCCTTATTTTCTCGATTACTTGGATCAATTGGTTTGGTCCAAAAATGGCGAAAGATGCATATTCAAATTTTAAATGTGTCCAGCTAACGGTGCAAAACCCGAAACACACTCTTTCATTATAAATCAAGACAAGAAAAATCAGCAAACTCTTAAACATTTAAAAAAAAAATACAAAGAAAAGACGTAACAAGAAACGCCCATTTTTACCAAATCGGCACATAACAATCACGTAACAAGAAACACAAATACACATGAAAACACGCCAGTCCTACACACACACACACACACACACACACACACACACACACACACACACACTTAAACAAAACTTTTGTGAGTTACAAGCAACAAAATGTCAAAATAAAAGACCCATACTGCAATAATGGCATACAAGACTACTGTAGCAACAGCTGAGATGACAATCAATCAATTATCAATTAATCATAATTGGGTTTAAAAACAAACAACAACAAACAACGATCTAATATGTCTTATATTATTATCCTCCAGTATTTAAATATCTGAGGAGCCTCAGTGTGTGTGTGTGTGTGTGGGGGGGGGGGGGGGGCAGTCCTCACTCATCTTCACCTGAAACCATCTTGTGGTTTTATTTGTTTGGGAAATGAAGGCGGGTTTTCCTTGGCCTTAGAAGCGAGGAAAGCAGGTCGAGCGGGGGAAAAGAGCCGAGAGGGTGAGGAGAGAGAGAGAGAGAGAGAGAGAGAGACAGAGTGAGTGAGAGTGCTGTGTGCGTGTGTGTGTGTGTGTGTGTGTGTGTGTGTGTGTGTGTGTGTGTGTGTGTGTGTGTGTGTGTGTGTGACGTTGGTTCCTGGAAAAGCAGAGGGCTGCAGAATAAACAGGCTGCATGCCTGAGACTGCCCTGTGATATCACCACTGGGCAAACGAGGGAGGAGAGAGAGAGGGAGAGAGAGAGAGGGGGGGTGAGAGAGTAGAGAGACGCCCACCATGTTAAACAGGAGGAGAGGGGCCGAACGAAGAGCAAAAAAGTGACGGAGGGGAAGAGCAAGAGAAGAAGTCAGATGAAGGGAGCGTACTGTCATTCCCTGTAAGAGACTGAAGGAAACGGGAGGAGGAGGTGCAGTGATAAGGAGAAGAGGAGGCTGCTGAAAACAGGAGGAGGAGGAGGAGGAGGAGGAGAGCACCGATGGGTACGTTTAACAACACCACTGATTCCCACCTCTCTCTCGGTCTCTCTTTCTGCGTCTCCCTCTATTTGCGTGGCGAGCAATTAGCGCTGCCGGGGTGACAGAGATGCCGTGTGAGGTCTGTTTGTGCGTATGCGTCACTATCAATAGGTAGAGGCTGTTTGTGTTGTGTCAGGGACTCAATATCTGTAGGAGAACATTCTGTACGGGGAGAGCGTTTGTGCGTATTGAGTTATGGCCACGATTGGAGCCGCAAACGCTTTGACAAGTGCAGTTTCCTGTCACATCTCCCCTGTCCTGTCTTTCTTTCCCTTTTCTAAAGCCTCTGACGTAACATGATTGGCTTGCTCTTATACATGCTTAAACTAATATTAGATCAGAAAAAAAGGAAAGTTTTTTTGCCGAAGGTCAGCAGTCCCAGTTCGCGTTTACCTTTGACATCAGCCCAAAACTGACCCTGTAAACTTACTATGGACTCCTTGCTACTTTCAGCCATCAGTCTCCTTAATAGTCAGCCAGACTCGGGCTCTCAAACTGCGTGGTGACTCATACAGATCCAGGTAGCAGTAGAAGTTAAGAGTAAAGCAAGTCAAATTGTTATATCTGTAAATGAGAAGTTTTCTATAATTTAGATTGTTTTCAAGATCCAACATCTCGCCGTCAAAACTCCCTTTTTCGTCTTTTTGATGCAGACTTTTGTGTCTTTCCTAACGAGCCCCCTGTCTCCTTTCCTTCTCGTCTCTTCAACTGCCAACCTGTAACCGTCGTCGCCTCTAAGCTGACCGAGGGCCAGAGAGAACAGCCAAAAAACTTGAGTGAATTAAATATTGGGTACCTTGTTAGTCGGATTCACAAATGGCAATAAGCTTCGGGCTCTTTTTCATGGAAGGAAATGAGTAGTGGAAATAAGAGGGAGACAAGCGGAATGAAAGAAGGCCTCTTATGACGGGTGAAATGTCAAACCTCATGTCCTGCGGGTCGAAACAAATGGACCAATTTTCCCTTTGCGCGCATTGTGAACGGATGAAGAAGACTGTCCCGACGACTTGCTCACATGTTGTTGTCGTCCCCCACATGTTGCATGTTGTTGCTCTGTTCTCCAACTGGGGAATTGGGGGCGTTTCACCTGCCGCGGTGGGGTTTTTAAAGGCGACGCGCACAGTTACAGTGCGTCTGCAGTGAGGATGATGTTCAGGAGTTAAGTAGTAAAAAATGGCTGTTTACATTTAAACGATCTGCTGCTGTATGTATGCCCTACGCCTTTATTTTTCAAACTTAGCGCGTCGCTGAGAATTATGTATCATAGGTCCATAGATGCAGGATACTTGGTCCCCGTCTCTAAACTTGAAGTGGAAAAAGGTACCGGCGATTTTCCAATGCAAAAATGCTTCTAGCAAGAGAGCTGTGTCTGTGTTTTTGTCAGAATTCTCTCAAATCAGTTTGTCGGAACGGGCCTGAGTGGCTTTTTGACGAGTGTATTTATGATCATTGAAGCTTTCCTAAAAGGCACTTTCACACTTCAAATTGTGTGGTTTTTGTCCAAGTACTGACTGCAAGTGTGACATCCTAAAAATATATCGTGAGAAATCTCCCCGGGTTTTAGGCATACATGCTTCAAAGTGGATAATCGCCGTGTATTTATTAAGGGACTGTATAAAGTGTATCTGCTGTGCGTCTGCGGGCATGTGTGTGGCTCTGGACCATGCCATTAAGTGTGCCAGCGATGGCGTGTTTGCCTCTTTATTAACACAAAGTATCCAGGCGAGTAACTCTGGCTCTCGCCGCGCTCTCTGTAAACATAGGTAAATAATCAGCCAATCGACTCCTATTTATTCAGATTTAATGGGGAGGAAGCCGCGTGATTGGATGGCTTCCTGTGCAGTGATTTGTGGGTGGCTGGCCCCGGCTCAAGGACCACACCTCGCTTCAGGTCAATGCAATCTTTGTCAGATGTCGCCAGGCTTCGTGTGTAACTGCAGCATCAGTCATAGTGTGTGTGTGTGTGTGTGTGTGTGTGTGTGCGTGTGTGCGCGTGTGTGCGTTTGTGCGTGTGCGTGTGTATAGAAAAAGGCATCAATGTCACTTTTTCATTGCTAGATCGGAAGCTTTATTCCCATGAGAAGTTTCTGTCATCACCTCTTTCAAAAAAATAAAATAAAAATAAAAATAAAGATCAGGGGTAGCTATTGAAAAACGCTAGGATTTCAAACACGGAAGATGGTCACCAACACGGGGTACTTGAAGCTGCTGTGAGCACCTCACCACCAGCATGTACTGTATGTGTATATCAGCGCCAGCTGATCCAACACTGTACAGATTGATTACTTTTGACAGACGCTAAATATTTAGACCTTTTAGACTGTTATCGCTGGTACAAATAACAGTCGATGCTTCTCAATTACAGGCATCTGTTATGTTGCCCGTGGCCATAAAGGTGTTTTATTATTGTGGTGAAACTCCGCTAATTTGATTTATCACTCTAATGTCGCTGTTTGTGTGTCTGAGTGAGCCTGTTGGCTACAGTTTGAGAGCAGTTTTTCATCCTTTACCCTTAAATACTGTCAATTGAAAGTAGAGCTGAAGATCTTTGCCTGGTTCGGGTCGGGTTCGGTCTTAATTTCTATAATTAGACACGGGCTCGGGCTCGGGCTCGGGCTTAGGGGTTGCGTGGGGCACGGTGGGGGCCTTCGCATGGTTGGGACTGAGTACCCAGGGCCCTCATGTGAGGAGGGCCCAAAAAGATGCTAGAATGAATAGCTGTGGATGCGGGAAAGGGGCCCATAGAGAATACCTTACAGGGCCCAGAATTTTGTGCTATGCCCCTGTCGGGCTGGGGCTTTTAAAAAGCTGTCAATCAAAATGTACCTGTCCGGCTCGGGCCGAATTCGGGCCTAAGGCCCGATTACAGCTCTCATTGAAAGCTTATTTTAAAATACATTTGCACACCGTAGTGTTTGTACAGCTATGTATTTCTTTCACCGAAGTTGCAGAAAAGCTGGTCAACATTAGAGAAGGTGTGAATTAGAACCACAAAGCTTTGAATCCCTTTTGAAAGCCTTTTGATGCTTCAGAAGCGATGCTAAAACTGGCGCCAGATGACGCTGCAGTTTGGTGCCAACAGGTCTCTTTTTAGAACGCTCATACCTGCATTCCTGAGCAGGTAATTAAATAACATTTTGAAGAGCTCTGATTTAATCCAATTCAGCGGCACAATGTCTCCCCTTGCAGTTTTACTAACTAACTCCTTAAACACCTAAAGGTGCCTTGTAGAATCCCGTTACAGTGATGTGTAGCTTTGCAGTATAGTATGTTTCGGTTCTGTCTCACTAGGGGTTGGGAAAGAAAAATCCAATATTGTGTGATATCTTTTATTTATTCCTTTTTTTCCAATGATTCACCTAAATATTTTCTGTTTACACGGGAACGCTGACAACGACTACATCATGTCCGTTTCCAGCAAAAGCAGAAAATGCCGAAAATACTTTTTTACAAATGAAATAAATTTCCAACTGACATGTGATGTGCACTCTTCTTAGGGAACAAGTGGTCGTAGTAGTTTTTAGAAATTCAGAAAGTTGCATGATATAGAAGTGTATTATTGTATTATTCAACTTTTGTTTGTGTTAAAGGTCCCATGACATGGTCCTCTTTGGATGCTTTTATATAGAACTTAGGGGTCCCCTAATACTGTATCTGAAGTCTCTTTTATATAGGCCTTAGTGGTCCCCTAATACTGTATCTGAAGTCTCTTTTATATAGACCTTAGTGGTCCCCTAATACTGTATCTGAAGTCTCTTTTATATAGACCTTAGTGGTCCCCTAATACTGTATCTGAAGTCTCTTTCCCGAAATTCAGCCTTGGTGCAGAATTACAGCCACTAGAGCCAGTCCCACAATGAGAAGGAGAGAGGGGGGGGGAGGGTGGAGGGTGGGGGTGTGGCCTTGACCAACTGCCACTTGGCTCGTTTGAAAGCCATGATGTCTCTCTCTCTCATGGGTGGGCCAAATTCTCTGGGTGGGCAAAGCAGAGAAAGGGGAGGTAATCTTGCTCCTTATGACCTCATAAGGAGAAGATTCCAGATCGGCCCATCTGAGCTTTCATTTTCTCAAAGGCAGAGCAGGATACCCAGGGCTCGGTTTACACCTATCACCATTTCTAGCTGCTGGGGGGACCGTAGACAGGCTGGAGGAACTCATATTAATGTTAAAAAACCTCATAAAGTGAAATGTTCATGCCATGGGACCTTTAAAGAAGGAAAAGTAAATTGCGGTACTTTTAGAATCGCGATACAAATGGAATGGACACCCATGTTTCGTGAGGGGCCGACCCAACATCCAAGAGCATGCAGGCGCACTGTGTGATTGTACCGCTGTTCCAACTTCTCTCTGTCTCCCCTTCGTCCCTTCAGTGGACATCAACTCGGCGCTGCCCCTGCGTCTCCCTCCAGCCGCCATTCCCATGGACCTGCGCGTGGACCATCACCAGCAGCAGCAGCAGCAGGTGTCCTCGCTCTCTCCATCCAGTCCAGGCCCGGCCGGCGGCGGCGGCGGCGGCGTGGTGGGGGCCTCGGTGCGCGAGCAGCAGCTGCAGCAGGAGCTGCTGACCCTGAAGCAGAAGCAGCAGATCCAGCGGCAGATCCTCATCGCCGAGTTCCAGCGGCAGCACGAGCAGCTGTCCCGCCAGCACGAGGCCCAGCTCCAGGAACACATCAAGGTATACTGTTTACATTTCTGAAGGGTTAGTTGATGTGAACGGGCGGCGGGATGCGTTCAAGTGCATTTACTCCCTAGGCCCTGTGTCATTTTGAGGCACTCGTACAAGGATTTCCATTTGAACGTGGCTTTCTTTTTGTACACTACAGTTTGCAAGGCGCAAATACTGCACTTTGTGAATGCCACTGTATTTATTTGACAGCTTTAGTTACTTTGTAGATTTAGATTATTGATATAAAAAAAAATCAACCAATAAAACATGATGTGTTATTGTAGATTTAGCTTGTATATGTCATTATTATGCAATGTGCCATTCTGCATAATGAGTACTTTGAGTATATTTTTTTGCATTTTAACACTTTTACATAAGTTAAATTTTAAAGGCAGGACTTTTTTTTTTGATAACTTTATCACTTTGTACAGAGTGACATGCAAGAGACGATACAAGGCCTGTTGAGGCTATCCTAAGCCTCGGTATGGATGGCATGGTGTTCTCAACACATAGCAAAAGATCTTGAGTCCAGGCATTGATTATCGTTGGGTGGTGTTCCCGTTTATTATAAAAAAAGTAGAAAAGGAGGTATTTCACATAAAATAGTACTTCACCCAGCGTGGCTAATTAATAAAGTGCGGGGACTTGCTGTCAGTGCAGTGGGTGCTCACGGCTGCGGTAAGAACTGTGTGTTCCCCACCATCCACACCTTGCTCTCACTGATTGCCACACCTGCAGATATATCCAATTCAGAGTGACATACCACACCCAATGCAATAATCCCCCAAGTGGCTAACATAAATATAAACTAACTTAACCTAACCAAAAAAGGTGAATATAAATGGCTCCTACAAGGCCAAATGTTTGTTTAACACACATATACAGTATGTCCTTAATTTGGACTAAAATGATTGCTGTGGACATCTCAAAGATTGAGTACGCCTCGTTATTCAAAGAAAAAAAACAACGTCATCGATCGCTAAAGCTGTAGACGCACAGCAACCAACCATGTACATAAAGCAATACAGTTCAAGTAGCACAAAAAAGATCGAGAGTAAGCGTTCCTAAATCACAGCAGCAGGCTTGCAGCCCAGTCCTATTTGGAACTTTACTAAACAAAGCCGAGGCAGCTCTTGATTCAGTCTAGGTTCTCTTCATTAACAGACTGAACCCAGCCGCCGAGAGCAGCGCCGCCAGCTTTAAATCATTCTGCTCTGCGTAAAGAGGGAGCAGAGAACAAGGAGGCACTTCAGCCATAGATAACAGCAATACGAGGGTGTGTTTAGAGCTAGGGAATATGTGAAAAACAGACTTTTTTTTTATTTTTATTTTTTTTTTTTTTAGGACTGATGTGCAGGGTTAGGTGCATTACATAACTAAACCCTTAAGGATGTTTTATGCTTCCGCGTCATCTCCACGCCGTAGCTACGCCGTCGCTCCTACGGCGTTGTGACCCTTTCGGAGTTCTGCGTCGGGGTCGCTTTGCATCGCGGTGCATTTCACCTCCATAGCGCTAAGATATTATATCAATATCGTGATATGAGAGTAGACATCGTCTTAGATTTTGGATATCGTGATATGGCATACGTGTTGTATTTTCCTGGTTTTAAAGGCTGCATTACAGTAAAGTGATGTCATTTTCCGAACTAAGCACACTGTTGTAACTGTTCTATTATTTGCCTTTACCCACTTAGTCATTATATCCACATTACTGATGATTGTTTATCACAAATCTCATTTTGTGAAAGCACCAATAGTCAACACTACAATATCGCCTCTGCATCGATACCGAGATATTTGGTAAAAGAAATATCATCCAATAACACACGCTCTAATGTTCAGGAGTGCATTTTAACATGAAAGACAAGCGTTTGACTCTCTCGGCGCACTGCGAGTCAGACTCGCTTTCCACGCCGAGCAGTACGTGCCGGGTAGCAGATGAAGCCGGGATCACACGCCCATATCGTAGTGACCTGGAAATACAAAGTGAATCTAGATCAGCCCGCCCACACTCCGAGTCTCTAATACATCAGGGCCCCCCCCCCCCGAGAGCACCAGAGAGCTCCTGTGGGGCTCAAGTGTCATATAAAAATATTCCAGTGTTTGTTCTTTTTTAGAACATTACCGCTGTAATGTGAATTGTAACACACGCAGATTCAGCTGAACTACTTTTTCAGGACTTAGAAGAAATAGTCTAAAAATGGATTAGGAGAATAGGAGATTGGAACGTAGTGATTCTTGATTCATACTGGACTCGTCTTTCTCTTATTCCTTTTATTCATACGTACCCTCTTTCTTCTACCAGCGTGCCTTCCTCTAGTCTTTTTCTTCTTCCCTCTCTTCCTTCCGTACTGTCTTTCTTTCCGTCCGTCTTCTTCTCCCTTCCTTCCTGTGTTCCTTCTTTCTTCACTTACTTCTTTCCTTCCTTCCCCTCCTACTCATTTACTTCCTTTCTCTCTTGCTGTCTTCTTTCTTCTTCCCCCCCCCCCCCTATTTTTCTTTTTCTTCATTTTTCTGCTTCCTTCATTACTTCCTGTCTTCTTTCTTGGCTTGTTTTTTTCTTACTGCCTTTCTGTCTTTCTTCTCTCCTCCCTTCCTTTCTTTTTTTTTTCCTGTCTCCTTTCTAGGGCTGCAAATGACGATTCCTTTCATTGTCGATTAATCGATGAATCAATTAAATCGATGACTTGTTTGGTCTATAAAACGTCAGAAAATGACGATCAGTGTGTCCCAAAGCCCGCGATGACGTCCTCAAATTCCGTTTACTGTCATGAAGAAGTGAAGAAACGAGAAAATATTCACATTTAAGAAGCTGGAAACAGATTTTTGTTTTTCACTAAAAATGACTCAAACCGATCAATCGACTATCAAAATAGTTGGCGATTAATTTAATAGTTGACAACTAATCGATTAACCGATTCATGTTTGCAGCTCTACTCCTTTCTCTCTTATCTTCCAGCTCCTATTCCCTCATCTTCCTGTCCTCGCTTCCTTCCTTCTGCTGTGTGTCCTTTCCCTTCCTGTTTCTTTCTTCCTTCCCTAACTGTCCCCTTGTCCTCCTTTCCACACTTTCTACTTTCCGCTCACCCTTCCTCTCGGTCTCTTTTCGTTGCTCTCTTTGTGTCCTTTCCTCTCTTCTCTCCCCAATATTTCTTTATGTCCTTCCTCTCTTCCTTCTTTTCTTCTGCTCTCTTTTTCCCCCTTCCTGTCTCCCTTCATTTTTTCCTTTTTTTCCCCTTTCTTCTTCTTCTTTCCTCTTCTACGGACTATCTGTAATGAAAAAGCCTTTTGCAGATGCTTGGTGCACATTTCACATTGTACTCAATAGTATTTATGGACTGTGTTATCGGCTGTGCTTTCCCTCTCGTGGGACAGTTTAGTCCCCTCCGTTGGGTCCTCTTGTGATGTTGATGGATGGGTGATGCTGAATGAAGGCCGTCTGGCCTGTGGTGGGGCTGCAGGACCACTCAGGTGTAGGCCAGTGACGCACAGCCGGAGCAGGGAGGCCCGGCCTCAATCGGCCCCATTCACAGCCCCTGTGGACACAAACACACACACACACACACACACACACACACACAGACACACGCACACACGCTGGCATACAGGCATTAAAACATACACATCCTCTCAAATGTCAGCAAACACACAGTCACACGCATGCCCAGTTTGCTTCCACATTAGGGGCAGCCACACACACACACTTGCATAGACACACACACTCACTCCAATGTGAGAGCTATCCCACAGTATTAGTCAGAAGGGAAATTCTGTGTGTACATCTCTGGTTTGTTGAGCCACAGGGGCTTTAGGTGTGTGTGTTTGTGGGTGTGTATGTGGGTGGGGAGGTTACTTTGAGCATTCCCACCCACTCAATCCCCTATCCCCAACGTTGATTGAAAGGCAAAAATAAAAAATAAAATAAAAAAGGATGAAGGCAGGCTGGGCTGGAAGCAAGCCAGAGAGCCCATGTGCTTTTCTCACCCGCCCCGCCTCACCTTCCTCTCACGTTCAGACGCTAATTTATTCACAGACTGCGTCTCAAACATTTGATTTGCCCTCAGGGTAAACAGAAGAGCATGTCCCGGCTACTGAGCGCCTATTTACTGTGTGATGAGAAGTTGATTACATGCAGTTACGGTAAACCGATCAAATATTGCCGTTCGGTGTGCGATGATAAGGGGAAGAAGAGGGCAGAGTGTTTTTTCCTTGGCACGTCAGAAAGAGGTCATTATGGAGCTGGCTGAGAGCAAGCACAGACAGCTTGCCTATTTATTGTGTATTATAGAGACATTAAAGAGAAATTAGGACTTGGTTTGGTGCCTTAGGTCAGAGACATGTATTAGGGCTCCGAAGAAGGTAGAAGCTGCTGTCGGTGTGCATTTGTAGCATTTAATTGACGCTCCTATCCACTGTGACTCACTGTGATTTCTGGGTCTTATTAAAGGATGCTTGAATGAGACAAATAGGTGTTTGGGAGCACATTTTGGCTGGTATGCAAATTTTACTTTTGACCTTTTTGGTTACAGGACAAACCGCCAAGCCACAGTCAGCTTTGCCCCTCTTAGTACAAAGGCCTGAGGAAGACAGGTTTTCGCATCGACAGCATTTAACAGATGCTCTTCTCGCTCGTTTCTGGCACGATTAAGAAAGCGAGCAGATTGGTTGATGTGTCTTGCTATAGCCTCGTCCTCAGTTATATTGTTTATATGCATTCAAACGCTTAAGCTCGTGGCCTGAGGTTTTTGTTTTTTTTATAGAATTGCAAAGATCTAGTTTTATTGCTTCAAACAGCTGTCAGACTTGATGATTTCCGATGGCAACTTAAGCAGACCCGGAATGTAAATAGACGTTTAAAGACCAGAAAGTAACGAATGAATGACATTTAGATCAGAAAACGACAAGTTATCTTGATGGAAGTGGTTTTAATGTCGCAGCTAGGACAGCTTAGGGTTTGCAAAAAAAAAAAAAAAGTTTAAATATATGGCTGGGTGTTGGAGTTTTTTTTGCTGACGTGATTCTGATGTTTCTTCCTACAGCAGCAGCAAGAGCTTCTGGCATTGAAGCACCAGCAGGAGCTGCTGGAGCACCAGAGGAAGATGGAGAACCACCGTCTGGAGCAGGAGCTGGAGAAGCAGCAGAGGGAGCAGAAGCTGCTGCTGCTGAAGAACAAGGAGAGGGGACAGGAGAGTGAGTTGCACATACGTTACTGAAACCAGATGGTATATTAAAGAAGCACTAAAGCCAAAGCTAAGACACCCTTTGGAACAGAAACCAACTAAAACCTGTTTTTTTTATTTAGATAGTAAGGTTTTTGTTTGGTCTCACAAACAACATGCATTCACACATTGCCACCTAAAGAGCAGCAGCAAATATTGGAGGAAAGAAAACAAGAGAAAAAAGTAGCAGAAAATAGCAGAAAATACTGTAAAAATGTTTGGGAAAGATATCTTTTGGCCTTGACCAACTGCCACTTTGCTCGTTTGAAAGCCATGATGTCTCTCTCTTTCTCATGGGTGGGCCAAATTCTCTGGGCGGGCAAAGCACAGAAAGGGGAGGTAACCTTGCTCCTCATGACCTCATAAGGAGCAAGTCCCCCCTGTCCCCAAAAGGGTTTAGTTCCTCACCTGTTTGGGGGCATCAGATGGGGGTCAGAACTGCTTAGCAAAAACTCTTAATTCTAAAATGCTTCATGGTTGAAAGGACCGTTGAGATCAGTATTCACTGTGTGTGTGTGTGTGTGTGTGTGTGTGTGTGTGTGTGTGTGTGTGTGTGTGTGTGTGTGTGTGTGTATTTCCATTTTACTTGGAGAACCTGTGTATTTACCATGGTAAACGAGCTGTATTAGCTGGTGGCCTTGGTGGAGGCTATGCCAAGTTATTACCACTGCCTGCTGGACGTCTCTCAACAGTTCATTGAAAGCGAGTGGACAGGAGTCCTTGAGAGCAGTTTACACACTATGTGGAAAGTGGTTACAGATCGAGGCTGCATCCGTGCGAGTTGAGTGTGTGTGTGTGTGTGTGTGTGTGTGTGTGTGAGAGAGAGAGAGAGGGGGGTGGGAGGGGTGGGGGGGGTATCTCTGTGTGTTTGCTGTGTTTGTGGCAGACACCAAAGAATTCATTTACAATTATATTAAAAAGTACCAATTTCTCACACTGGAGTAGCTGAATCCCAGAGAATGTTATGTGTATTTGATTAGTTGACTAATCGACTATTCTTTTACGCATCAACTGACATTCTAGTGTAGTGTCCACCATGTAATAAAGGCAAAAGTGCCCCCCCCAAAATTTAAAAAACTGTCCACATTGCTGTCATTAAAAAACCTTAAAGCTTACAAAGTCCCTGCCAACGTTTCCTTTTTAGGTTTTGATTTATTTCAACCTGAAGGGAAATAAAATAAAAAAACGTGTTGAGTATAATTATGGTGAGACATTTGCATCATACCTGCAGACTACAAGACAGCATGTGCCAACCGCCCATGATAACTTAGAGACAGTGGATAGTGGCAAATTCTGGCACTTCTAAGGATTTACGTGTCCTAAAACATTTGTGGGTTTTTATTTTTTCTGCCAGTTGGCGTGTATCTCAATTCTTTCTACATCTTCACTCCTTAGGTGCAGTGGCGAGTACTGAGGTGAAGATGCGGCTCCAGGAGTTTGTCCTGAACAAGAAGAAGGCGCTGGCCCAGCGGAGCCTCAACCAAGGAGGCCTCCACAATGACGCTCCCTACTGGTACAGGTGAGGGACAGTTATTGCTTGAACAAAGAGAGATAGAAAAGAAAAGCAGAGATGTATAGCTGCATTTAGATTTAACTCTAGCTATCACCTGTCTCACATTGAGAAGCCACTATCAACCCTGTCAGTTGGAATGTCATGGCATTCTGTTTTTATATTCCAATTCTTTGGAATGATTTTAAGCAGCAAATAACAGTAGAAGCTAACTGCAGATCATTATAAGTTTAGATGGTATCTGCAGCTGAATTATGTATTGGATTGTGTCTTAATCTATCAGCGAGCTTCCCCTCTACCTCACCTGCCACACTGTGTGAGCCTGACGGAGAGATGGCTTGGGCAGGGTTATAAAACAGAGATGGGAATACACACGCATACACATACACATACACATACACACACACATGTATACACATACACATACACACACACGTATACACATATGCATACACATACACTTACACATACACGTATACACATACATATACGCATATACACGTACGCATACACACACACACATACACTTACACACACACATACACATACACACACACGTACACATTCACATACATGAGAGCAGGATATTGAAACCTGATGATAAAGGCTCCTACAACTAAGGCTCGGCCTTGAATGTTTTTGTAGCATCTCTGGAACCCTTTGCAGGTGTGTACACTTGCTAATCCCCCTTTGTTTACTCTCGTGGTCGCCTGTCAAGTGCTTTCATTGTCTGAGTTATATGGAAACATGGTTATACAAACCAGTTGATAGTGGCCATGTCCTACTTTTGCAGTTTTTAAATGGAAGTTGAATGAATTAAATACTCCATCTCTTTTAGGATGTGTACTTCTTGCTTGTCTAATGGGAGAGAGTATTGGTCTCCCTGGATTGCTGTGGTAGTGGTACAGGAGGTATTAAGTAAAAGTAGTAATACAAAAAATGTAGAAAACATACTCCATTACAAGTTAGCATCCTGTTTTAGAAGCTGATCATATGTTTTGTATGAAAAATAATTTCTAATAGCTTTCAGATCAGTGTAGTGGAGTAAAAAAGTACAACTTTTGAAGCAACAAATGTAAATCTAAATCTAAAATTTAAGCATCGCCTAACATATTTTGCCATCATAGTTGAGCAGTGGACATCATTTACAAATGATGTTGTCCATGATTATATATATTTCATTTAGCACAATAAAAAGCACTAAAACCGTAACATGCAAATACATTAACCAAAGAAATAACGTTGCATAATCCTGATGTGTGACCCACACGTGTTGACTTTTAACAGCTCAAAGTGATGCAGACTTTTTCTTTCTATATCTGCCTGTCTCTTCTTTTCTCCGCCTTTCTCGCTCCACTCATTGGACTCATCTGCCCCCTCAGCTTTGGAAGAGATAAGTGTGTACATCCACTGCTCAGGAACATGCATTTGGTCCGAACCCAGCGCGGCTTAACTTTGCCTATAAACACCACCTTATTCTGTAGGCAGTGAACAGATGGCAGCACATGTCTGCAGCCTTGCCAAGGGATTTGCATGATGTGTTAATCAGACAGATCTTTGACAACCATACAGTTAGTTACTTTGTTTGGATTACTTATTCGGTCACGTGTCCACTAAGTTATGAGTGGCCACATCATTTTGTGATCTTGGTGGCATCTTTAATACTGTGTTTTTGTTCTATAGAAAAACCCAGCACAGCTCCCTGGACCAGAGCTCGCCTCCACAGACTGGTGTGTCCACCTACAACCACCCTGTGTTGGGTGTCTACAACCCCCGGGATGACTTCCCACTGCGAAAGACTGGTACATCACACACAAATACACACACACACACACATACACACACACACACACGCTTATACATTTAGTTTTTTGGCAGTGCAGAGCTGTCTATTTTCTCCTATGCAGGCTCACGTTCAGAGAGGATTACACACAAACACTTGCAACTGAAACATCCAGTAGCTGCTATGCAGACTCACGTCTAGCATCATTTAGATGGCATCAGAGCTCTACACCATTAATCACATCCACATTAGGCTGTCAGGGTCTCCCAGCATACCCCACATGAGAGTGTTAGAGAGAGTCAAAGCGTAGGTGGTTCAAGAGTTCCTTTGAGTGAGACAGTTTTTTTAAAACATTTTAGCACCTGGCGTTTTATTAGGTTTTAATAGTTCCTGATCCTCAGGGGTAGTTTAAACTCAGCTCTTGTTGAGCAACATCCTTAGAAACTTAATATTAACACTGACAGTGTTATTATTAGATATCTATATCAAAAGAATTTAAAAGAGCAGTATAGAAATTTAGCTCAGATCTTATCAGAGGCATGCAGTTTCATGAGGCATTCAGCAGCACTCTGATGCTTGCTGTTGCACTATTTTGTGTTGCTGGACATTTCTGCTGCCTTTAATTTGTTTGATGATTGCATATTAAAACTAAATGCCTCTGACAGATCCTATTTGAGGGCTGTGTCAGTTGGGAACATCTCCTTTTGCAGTGCAACAATTACTTTTGGGGGTTCCCCAGGGCTCTATTATTGGCCCTTTATTGTTTTCAATCTGCGTGATACCTCTGGGTCAAGTAATTCACAAAGCAATATTTCTTTTCACTGTTATGCTGATGATACACACACACAGTAAACTCATCAGACCTCTCCTCGGCTTACTCACTGTCTTAGAGATGTCAAATATTGCACGTGCAATGTTTTTTTTTATAGTAAATGCTGATAAAACCTTTTGGGCCAGGGGCGGCCTCCAGCTCACCCAGTAAGAGCATTTGCAGCACGTTGGCTGAGTCCTGCAGTGGCGCAGGTTCAAATCCGACCTGCTGCCCTTTGCTGCGTGTCATCCCCCATCTCTCTCCCCCTTTCATGCCTATCCACTGTCTCTATGTAATAAAGTGAAAAGCCCCCCCCCAAAAAAAAATCTTTGGGGCCTAAAACAACTATATAACATGCTAGTTTTGATCTGCTTTTATTAGGTTAATGCTACAAAAAGGATATATTTCGGTGGTTTTCCATGACACAACTCTTTCAGCTTGTTAAAAACGCAGCCAACACATTTCAACTAACAGGAGGCCATAAATCCTTGGGTGGTTTTTGAGTCCGATTTAAATGTCATTTGCTGTATTTTCCAAGAAATTAATTGCCCACCCCCGTCCGCTTCAAAAACACAGCAGGCAGGGTAATTACAACATCTGATTTTAAATTGGCTTTTAATTTGTTTTGCTTTCACTTTTACTGTTATCTTATCGCCCTTTATCTGTTACGAACTTTGTAATGTTGCGCTATACAGTAAGTAAAGGTGATAAACAGAGTGCACTTGTACCCCAACACACAGCTGCTTCAAGCAGTAACTGTACCACCTCACAGAGCACCATGTTTTCCTTTAAATGGGTAACAAATCTTGTCAAAAGTTATTAGAGCTGCTCCATTGCTACAGAACGCACCACACTGACATAAAGTTTTCTCTGGCCTGCAGTGTGTGTGTGTGTGTGTGTGTGTGTGTGTGTGTGTGTAAAGTGCGAGTGGTGCGTGCGGTGGTGTAGCTGTGAAGCAGCGGTCATCTTACAGTGCAATTATTCACTTAGCGTGGCGGCAGGCGGCTACAGCCAGCGCTCGAGTCCTGTTGACTCTGAGCGCTGGCTACAACAGCAGAAAGACCACAGTCGACACTGGCCCACACAGCTACATTCCACCCTGGGAGAGGAGAAGAAGACGGAGAGAGGGAGGAAGAAAGGAGAAATTGAGGAGTGAAAAGTAGAGATGATAGAGGAGTGATAATAGGGGCGACGGAGAGAGGAAGATGAGAAGTGGAGAAGCTTTTGGTGGCTTCATTGACCATTAAAAAGACCTCAAGGCACGTGAATAAAGGATGTAAAAAGTGTTGGGTTTCCTTTCAAAAGCAGAGCAATAGAAGATGAGAGCTGAGAATACGGGAGCTGGCAAGCAGGATTTAAACTAAATCCAGCAAGTGGCACGATGATGCCACACACCCGAAAACTAGCTTTATGTATATATAAAAAAACAAAAAAAAGAATGTTTCTGGAGTGTGAGTTCCTCCCTTGATTTCCATAAGGCTGGGGATTGTGTTTGCCTGCCTGCCTGAGAGGAGAGAACCTGTGCCACCCTGATATTTGCCCTCAGCGATGACGTGCTTTGCGGGGTTTACTTATGGTAATGCCAGCTCGGGAGAGGTTAGAGGCTCTTTCATATCACCGCCTGGCCACAACGTAGCTCCCAGCCACGGTCAAAGGAAGTAACAGCGCTCTTTTTGTGCATCTCCCATCTCCTCTTTTACGTTTTAGAAATGTCGTGTAGCCAGCACTCTTTATCCACAGCACAATGAGAACAGTGGAAAAAACAGTTGCGTGACAAGAGGTGCTTTTTGAAATCCTGAGTCTAATGGACGCCTTTAAAATCATTAACTCTTCGTAACACAGTAAACGTTTAGGGGTGAGAGAGCATCACATGAACTTACAATGAGCCTTGTCTAGTGCATGTTTTCACACACACATAAATACCTCCGAATGATGTAGACGGGATGGGAAAGTTTGCTGCCCTTTGACTTGCTGTGCTCTCTGATGAGCAAGACATACTGTTCCCGTCTTTTCACTGGATGATGTGATTCTGTTTGTAGTCTAACTGGGGCAGCCCGTCCTGTACATGGACACAATAGCACATAGGCAGCCTGGTACTGGATGGTACATAGCGTCGGTTGATAACCAGACTGAGCAGCTCAACCGTGAATACAAAGCAACATGCGACTACAGGATGTCACTTACATTAGCATGTCGACAATGCACCATCTGTGCATTGATATCATGTGCTCATGCATCCATAATAGCTTTTGTGTTGCAATGTCAAGGTTATGACATTATCATGTTCAGCAATGATCATGGCCAGAGATGTTTAACGTTAAAAAAAGAAAACTTTAGAAAGTTATACGCTTTATGAAAATTGAAATAAACTAAGTAAACATTTGGCTCAGCTTTTATTCTCTGTGCAGAGTGAATTATTAAACATAATGTTTCATATAAAACCTTTTCTATCCAACTTTCATTTTAGATTTTGCAAAATCAGACAGCAGTAACTACGGAAACAGCAACAGGGTTTGAAGTGTGTATGCTGCTTAGCTAAAAGTGTGTAACAGCTATATAAGTTCGCCAACTTGAATTCTATGCTTTTTAGGATAAATATCAACCAAAAGGAAAAATGAGTGAATGTCAGATAACAGCAGATACTGTACTCTAGTATGTTGTAAAATTAAAAGTAGCAGGACTTGTTTATCAGTGTTACCTTTTCTCTATTATAATAACATTTAGCTTATTAATGTGGTATAATTATTTGAATTAGATGTCAGCACATCAAAATAAATTTTTTTCAATCGTGTTACATGTGCGCCTGCTCTACCTACTGAGGCAACCCGGCCATATGTTAACTGAATTTTGACAAAATATTGCGTTATTACGTTTGTTGGGGGTAACTGTCCTAGATTTTAAAGGCCCTTGTAATTTTCTTTTGCACAATACTTTAATTTTCTTTTTTTTTTCAAAGACCTGAAAATCAAATTCAGGGACAGGGAGCCTCAGAAATGCTCATTTGTAGCAAATTGACTCCAACGACTCCTGCCGCCAACATTCATTGGTTTGACTCCATCTGGACTGATCTCTCCCTCCCACTTTGTGCTACTGTACTGTACCTTCACACTTCGTGTTCACACTTCACTCTTTTCCACACATTTATTTTTATGTGACACTGTGAATGGGCACAAAGTGTTTGATTAACGTTTCCTAAAAGAATTTTCCTGTGTTTTTTTTTTTCAGAGTTCGGTCTAGGTAGACTGAACAGTATTTGTACCCTCGGCTTAAAATATAGTAACACGTTAATCTGGCTTATGTCATAATCGGGGTTAGTGATGTACCACATTTGGATTTAGCTCTCCTTTGATAATTAAAAATTGGATAATGAATATCAACCGACAAGGCTGCTGATTGGCAGGGCAGAGTAAACAGAGCATTAGCATCCATAGCTGGAGCCAAGGTGACATGCCGTTCCCTTCTCCCTGTCTCCATTCACAACTCTGTGACAGCGTTCACAAAAGAACCAAAAGGCCTTTGGGCAGTAACACATGGCTCCCAAATTGGAGCTAATTGCTTTTTAGCCGCAATGTTGTAAGGGAAAGAATCAGAGGGAAAAGAGGGATGAATCGGAACGGTAAATGACTAGCGGCATGTAACAATTTGTCCACCAAACAGGTTTCATAACAGAGCGGCTCTGTGGGACGCGCTCCACGACAGATTGACGCACGGAGCTCCCCCGTTTTAGCTGAAAGCCTGTGAGACTGTAGCTCGGGTAACTCTCCCAGCCCTTTTTGATTGATTCGTCCAAAGCTGCACTTATCTGTTAAACATCAAGGAGGCTCGACAGGAGTGCTGGCGTCTGAGTTGGAGTTGGCGGGAATCAGAAGTCACCTAGTTATCAGAGGCGATAGAAGAAGATGACAATGTTGTAATTTCATAGTTGAAATGGCACGCTGCAGTTCAAAGTGAGAGGGTTGTCTAAAGATATCAAATAAAGTTTCTACAGAGAGACATTTATTCACACAAATAACAGTCACTGTCAGGCTGCAACAAGAACCAGTCACACACCTCGTTATAAGTAGAGCAGATAATCAGACACAGGTGTGGCTTCTAATTAACCACCATTTAGCTGATGCTTTAATCCAAAGTGACTTACAATTGCTGTACTATATACATCAGAGGCCACACACCTCTGGAGCAACTATGAGTTAAGGGTCTTGCTCAGGGACACATTGGTTGATGTATCACAGTGGGAATTGAACCCAGATCTCCCACACCAAAGGAACATGTCATATCCACTGCACCATCACCACCACATTTAGCCTGGCTGGAGACACTTCAAACTCATCATTTCCATATAGGACATCCCACAAACGAGAACAAATATAAAGAAATGTTGCTCTGTTCAAATGGTAAAAAGTTGGTGCATCCATAGACAGTCCCTCCAGAAAAACGCGATTATGCGATCGCATAATTCAATGGATAATCAGCCGAAGTCCGCATATTTATGTGGGGGCCGCATTTTTTCAAATACGCCGCACTTTCGCCGCATAAATTGCCGATTTCCGTCACATATCTTAGCAGAAAGTTGAAAAATGTTGCATTTACTTCACACAAGAGCAGCCATTTTCCCATGTTGCCATGGGAACATTATGAAGTGACGTAATTACGCGACATGAATGTTATCGAAAAGCAGGGTGTTGGGAAAATCACATTTTTTTCTCTTTTTCATCAAACCGCAGTTTTTGCAAGTTCCCGCAAATTTTGCAAGTTCCCGCAATTTCATTGGATAAATATCCCGCATATTCCATCGCATTTTTGAAGAAAACGTGCCGCATAATAAAGGATTTTTGCCAAAAACAATCACAAAAAAACTCCAAATTTTCCTGTAAGGACTGCATAGAAGTTTTGTAATAAGTTATGATGTACTTGGCAGGTATGTTACAAAGAATGTGCACAAATAAGAGGTAGGAGTTGTCCTCAGCTGTATCTCCATGATGACATAAATGTCCCCCCCTTTTTCCAGCGGTGGAACGGAACTAAGTACATTTACTCAAGTACTGTACTTAAGTACAAATTGGAGGTACTTGTACTTCCTGAGTCTTGTCTTTTCCTGCCACTTTCTACTTCTACTTCCTCTACATCTCAGAGAGAAATCTTGTACTTTTTTACTCCACTCATCTGACAGCTTTGGTTACTAGTTACTTTACAAATTCTGCTGATTAATTTCTCCCCGTGCGGCAAATGAAAGAGTTGGGAAACACGAAATACTTTTTTTAGATTTAGCATAAACCTTTCATAAACCTTTCACAAATTGAACTGAATTGAATTGCATACTTCTACTTAAGAAACATTTCCAATGCAGGACTTTTACTAGTAACTTTTACAGTGTGGTATTAGCACTTGTGCTTAGGTAAAGGATCTGAATACTTCTTCCACCACTGCCCTTTTCTGTTGAATCCACCGTATACTGTAGCAGTGTTTTGATGAACTAATGAATGAATCAGTCATAATGTTTTGGGTCCTCTCTCTCTCTCTCTCTCTCTCTCTCTCTCTCTCTCTCTCTCTCCATTATTCCCTCAGCCTCGGAGCCCAACCTGAAGCTGCGCTCCAGGCTGAAGCAGAAAGTAAGCGAGCGGAGGAGCAGTCCGCTGCTGCGTCGTCGAGACAGCCCCATCGCCACCGCCAAGAAACGCTCACTCGACATGGCAGGTTAGGGACACGCATACATGCAACGGCGGTTTGGTGTTCAAAAAGTTGTTTTTTTAGGCTGCTGTATTTTCTTGTGACTGTATTTGATTTGTGTGTGTGTGTGTGTGTGTGTGTGTGTGTGTGTGTGTGTTTTTCAGACTCTGCGTGTAGCAGCGCCCCCGGCTCAGGCCCAAGCTCCCCGAATAACAGCTCCAACAACATCCCCAATGAGAACGGCATCACTGTGTCAGTCTCCAACAGTATGGAGGTAATGCGCACACGCACACGCACACACACACACACACACACACACACACACACACACACACACACACACACACACACACAGCAAGTAACTTGTCACTTCAGAGCACCCTAGGTTTAGACCGATATGTACATTTGCTGATATACGGAGCTTTTATTCATAGTCACGCAAACATTATATGAACCCTGCACTTTATGTACAATTATTGATACAGTTTATTGTTAAATTCATAGTTTCATTCTGTATTTAAACTCCCTTTTATCACCCTCTAATCCTGAGTAGCATCTTGGGAGTTGCTAATAATTAAGAGTTTTTTTCAAGATGTTATTGGGGGGCAGTTTTAGGCCTTTATTGACAGGAACACTGAAGACATGAAAGGGGAGAGAGAGGGGGGAATGACATGCAGCAGAGGGCCGCAGGTTGGAGTCGAACCCACGGCCCGCAATTTTTAAGCTTTTGAAAGACATTTTAGAGTACTGTGAAGGCCAAGATGCTGATTCATTTCTCCCCGGTGGCAAATGAAATAGTTGGGAAACATGAAATACTTTTTTATATTTAGCATAAACCTTAAAAAAAAAGCTTTATAATAATAAAACATTTAAAGGTTATGCATCACGGCACAAAACATGAGCTACAGTGTAGACAGCCTCAGTTCAGTCCTTTGCTGTCAGAGTAGCTTTGCTCCTTTGCGTGGGCGCCGGGCTACAGGTGCTTGTCATTAGCCTGTAGACTTAAGCAGCAGTGAGGGACGCTCAGACGATGTGTCTGCAGAGGAGGAAGACAGCCGAGGAGCTGGCTAGATGCTATTTGTGGTAGCCATTAGGGGCACTCAGGCAGTGTGGAGGAGGCTGATGGCCGTGACGATTTCGTATCGCCAGTAGGGCACAGACGTAGCTCTTTCCCCATGTGTGGACATCTACTGCTGCGCTGTTTGCCCCATGTGCTGTTCTTTTCTCATGATTCCAAACCAGATAAATCATTTAAATGTGCTTCCCCAGACGTCTCTGGCCCAGAGGCTGTGCGGCGGTGCTGAGCACGGCTCCATTAACCAGCTGTCCCTCTACACTTCACCATCTTTACCCAACATCACCCTGGGGCTGCCCGCCACTGCCACGTCCACTGCTGCTTCCAATGTAAGCAGGGAACTGCTGCCAAGCTGGCGAAATTACTTGCAAACTGTTTATCTGTGAATTTGTTTATCTGGAGTGTACTGTCTGTGACCATTTATTGAAAGTCAGCCCTCACCCTCCCTGCTTTCTCTCTCTCTCTCTCGCTCTGTCTTTTCAAGGTGACTTCGGCCCAGCAGGATGGAGGTCTGCAGCCGGCCCTCTCCCTCAGCCCTCCCTTCCTCTCCGGCGGCCACTTGACCCCCTACCTGGCCGAGGCCGGAGCGGGAACAGGCGGGCACGGCGCGCACAGTCCACTGCTTCAACACATGGTGCTCATGGACCAGAGCCCGGCACAGAGCCCCCTGGTGACAGGTCCGTGTAGCAACGGATGTTTTAACAAAGCTAGTGACTGATGGTAGCTCTATTCGTGGTAGTAGCTTTGGTAAAATTGATGGTAGTGAGAGCAAATCAACAAATACAACACTGACTAAAAAGTTATAGTATTCAGTTTGGAGATGTGTGTCCGTGGTACACTCTGTGACCCCTCACACTGACAGACGTCCATTCACCGGCTCAAACTAATGAGCTCCTTTCATATGTCGGTGTATGCTACGAGACTATGACATAGTTGCATTGTGCGCCCTTTTCCCATCAGCTCATTCATTACTAGCACTTTGCAGCTATTTTCGGCGGGACAATAGCAGTGAATGGGCAATGACGCACACACAGACGCACGCATGTGTGTAATCCACGCACAAGGACGTGTACAGACAAGGACGTTTGCACACCCACATATAGGCCGGGACCAGTTGCTGAATTCTCAGCTCAGACAAGTATGTCATGTAGTCATTTTCCACACAAAAAAGCCTCTCTATATTCAAGCACCGCGCTTCGTATCAGCTCCTACCTCCTTTAAAGTCCTCCTAGCTCCACTTTGCAATGCGGAATTGATGCATCGGCAAGCTTTTTCGGCAACGAATTTGGAGCTACATTTTCTCTGATATATTTGCACAGTAATCGAGCTTCTCAGATCATGTCCCAGGCTCGATGGAGTCTGTTTTTCTCGCTCTCCTCACCCGGGTGATGCACTGTAAATAAACTAATCTGTTCACTTTTCCCTGCCTAGTATCGTCACAATAGAAGAATCGCAGTATGGCAGCACAGATGGCAGTTTTTATGTGGTTCACAAATACATCTGCCGACTAATCTTAAATCCAACACCAATAAGAGTGAAATTAGGAAGCCATTTGTTCATACAATTCATACATTCATCTTGCGTTTTAGGAATTCAGCTGGCATCGGTGCAGCTTACATTAAAAGGTCAGGGGTCTTCCTCAGTGTCCTCTGACCACTCGAGGCTCGAAAAGACAATATAAACCCCTCCTGAATGGACAAGCACGCCAAACATCCACCTTTGCTTCCAATTTTCAGTCTGGAAAAAGGGTGGCGGCTGTTCTGAAAATGTCCCATTTCTTCAAAGTAATCGCCAAAATAAACCTCGCAGACAGACGCCCATGCATCATTATGACACCTAGTCTAAATACTTCATAAGGTGCTGGGTTTTTTGGAGGGGCGGCAAGTCAGGTCATCACCAGAACACTCACCGTTGAGCACTGTAGCTCTCCTACGTACATGGCTTGGGCCCAAGGTTTAACAAGATCTACCTTCCCAAAAACTAAAAACCCTCAATTCAGATCACATCTTAAAGTTAAAATGAAGCTGAATTATTGGGGGTGACTGAAATGACGTGGGACAAAATGAGATTGACGATGACTTCTTTGTAGCCACGTATTTAAAGTGTACGTAGATTTTTTTTGTGCAGGTTTACAGTCAAAAGCAGTCCTTGTTTTTGTGTCCTTTATGATGCAACAGTCAAAGTACGATGTCATAACAAGAACAGACAAAGTGCAGAAATGGAAAGCCTCTGTGCGTAATCGAGCATACATGAAGCACACGGCCTGCGTTAGATTGAAACAGTGCAGTCTCTGTTCTCGTTTTTCTTGAGAAATGAGCTGTCTCCCAGACAAACCGTGGAGAAAGCTCCTAATGGGATGCGAGTTTACACTCTGCGGTCTTGGCTTTCTAGTGTCTAGTAACTAAAGTCCTCCTGCTTTGTGTCCCAAAGGTGTGAGCGGCCTCTCTATGTCGCCAGCAGCATCCATGGCCAAGCTGCAGCGGCAGCACCGGCCACTGGGGCGGACCCAGTCGGCCCCTCTGCCCCAAGGGAGCGCCGCGCAGGCTCACGCCCAAGCCCTGGCCCTGCAGCAGCTGGTGGTGCAACAGCAGCACCAGCAGTTCCTGGAGAAGCACAAGCAGCAGTTTCAGCAGCAGCAGCTCCACCTCAACAAGGTGAGCGCTGGACAACGATAACAAGTGCAGAAGTGTTCGTCGGCAATAAAAATCTTCAGGGCCTCAGGGCCCTCCAACAATGCTCACAGAAGTAAAAGCAAAATCTGAAGCTAAGAAGAAGAAAAATGGTGCTAGTCAAGATATAGGGCTAACATATAAACAAAATAACTATGAAGTAATACAATTATATAATACATTTGTGTACTTTGAAGAAGTGAAAACACACAATGACAGGGTCAAAGTTTGAGACGAAAAAAAATGGGCAACACCCAAAAACAAGGTCACGGCTATTTTAATGTGCACAGAGCCATGGATAGCATCGCTAAGCCTCTGTCCTGATTGACAGGTTGGCGTGTAGCCACGCCCCCTAAAGCATCCCCCTGCTTTATAGTCCACTTTAAAATAAATGGGACCATAATTTCCAAAGTGAACATCACGCTGTGGCTGAAGAGGCTGAAGCTCATTATGAAAATGTGTATTGAGGTAATAAATCAAGTGAGAAGTAGGGTCATTTTCCCAAAGACTTCTATAGAAACGGACTTCTTTTTGCAACCAGTGGAGTCATCCCCCTGCTGGAAATGAGATGAGAAAATCCAAAATTGTATGGCCTGTTAGGTGAAGCTGTCCCTGAGCCTGGTGGTGCACCGCTGGGTGTATAGGTCCCCCATGGGTGGCAGCTCCATCCTGGTGATGTGCTGAGCCGTTGTCACCTCCCTCTGTAGAGCCTTACTAGGTGGGGATGCAGTCAGTCAGGATACTCTCCATGGTGTCCCCAAGTTGCAGAGTATCCTGGAGTCCACCCACGTCGTCGTTGTTGTTAAAGCGTCAAAATGTCAGAAAACAGGAAGGTTTTTCCTGTACCTGGGCATCATGAAACTGTCAGGGTAAAAATAACAAATCTTAAAACTGGAACATGAATCCTCTGGTGTACATTTTCTATACTCCCGTAGTTCCGTTTGAATGCAAACAATGCTGACTGTACTAATGAGGTGATGGAAGGGCCCGCAGATCTGACACCACATTCAAAAAGGCTGATAATGAATGAAGGCTATAAGCCACCGTGGGCCAGCACAGCAGCTGTAGTGTAGTTGTTTGTGTAGGCGGCAGCCAGTAACACAGCCAATAACAGGTTGGCTGTGGATGTCTGTGAAGTCCTTTATTTTATACTGCCATTTCTCTGTGGTATCTTTATTTTGCGAGTAGGGGGAGGCAGGTATGGGTTAACATGTAAAGCAGTGTGTACAGTACAGTGTGTGTGTGTGTGTGTGTGTGTGTGTGTGTGTGTGTGTGTGTGTGTGTGTGTGTGTGTGTGTGTGTGTGAATAATTGCATCCAAGTCTCTGTGACTGTGGCCGAGACTGTTGCCACAGACTGCGACGGTTAACTGTGCGCTGCCATGGCAACAGAGTGGAAGCCTCTGCCTTATATGGTCAGGGAGGAAGCAAGCAGCCGTTGCTCTGTGGACTGGCTTTACCAACTCGAGCAAGAGTACTCGCTGGAGGAGACGTGGGTGAATGAAACAAGGGATTTCCTCTCCTCCGCCTCCCCTGCTCTGCTCTGCCCTTCTCTTCTCTTCTCTTGTCTTCTCTTTTCTTCTCTTCTCTTCTCTTCTCTTCTCTTCTCTTCTCTTCTCTTCTCTTCTCTCATTCCCTCCATATGTTTCAGAGCCCTCCTGTGGCTGCCTTTCACACAAACATCTCTATGACAGCCTCTGGCACGCAGGCCAAGCACAGATTCTGCATGAAAATCTCCACTTCAAACATTCTTTTATTCTGATAAATGAATCAGAATACAAAATGTTTTTTTTATATATATATAATGTGAGTCATAGTTTTAGCCCCTTATATGTGAAGGTTTACAGTTTATCTATGTTTATTGTCATTGCAATTTGAACAAAATCGAATATTTGCCGGATGTCACTCTTGGGGGGGTGATTTTGCAGCGGTACCAAGCTTTTGACGATTGTGATTGGTTTAAAGAAATGCCAATAAAGAGCACTTTAGCCAGACCCTCCTACGCAGCGCTGTGGAGGAAGGTCTGGCAATGCGAGACTAATGCTGCACTAGCTCTGTGCCAGGGGACGCAGAAGATTACAGCTCAGGGAAACACACACCTGGATCTGAAACCCACTCTTATGACTAGGGTTGGGCATCGTTTGGATTTTAACGATTCTGATTCCAATTGCGATTCTTCCTTTCTTATCGATTCTCGATTCCGATTCTTTGAGGGTGGAGTTGAAACGGGTCACATGCTTATTTCACAAATAAGAGGAAAGTTTTATTTTGATTCAAAGGTGGGTTGCAGTTTGACGGGGCTTTTTCAACGTAAAATAAAGCCACACTAGAGCGCCACTTACTGTGCTCCAAGGCTGCAACACAACAAGCGCCTGGCCGCTACGGAAACCCAAACTTGCGCATGTTAAATTGGAAAGTGATGATCGGATTAGAAACAAAAACAAAACAAAATGATTCCAACAAAGAAACGTCATTTTTGAAAAGATTCCTATTAGGAATTGGTTCTCGATGCCCAACCCTACTTATGACTTCCAGTCAATCAAAAAAAAAAAAAAAAAACTACTACTACATCATAAACACTCACACACTACGGAGACAAGTACTCCTCAGCCATGAATGGCACTTTGAATGGGACACGCCAGTGAAAGTGAATGAACAGCCAAACTGACTCACTACTGGGTAAACAGCAGCCCCCAGAATAAGTGGCTGAAAGGCAACATAACAGGGAGTGCGGAACGTCTGTGTTCAAAGCAGACACATTTTGCCCCCGGAGTACCGACGGCAGAGCAGCCACTCACATTCAATTACAACGGATAGGTTTGAAATGAGCAAGACGCCCATATCTGGCTGAGTAGTCCAAATTAAGCTTGTCAAAAGAAGAATGCTCCAGAGAAAGCAGCGATTTGCCGGGAATTTAATTCAGAAAAAAAAAGCTGTTGTTGTTGGATTGTGAAATAAACTTCACGTGGTAACAGCATCATCTTCCCTTTCTCCTTTTTCTGTGTCTCGCAGATGATGACCAAGCCCAGCGAGTCACCCGTGGGCCGCCAGCACCAGAGCCACCCGGAGGAGACGGAGGAGGAGCTGAGGGAACACCAGGACGGCGGGGCTCTGCCGCCGGGGGTCACCATCAAGCAGGAGCCCCCCGACCCGCAGGAGCTGCAGGAGGAGGCGCTGCAGCAGCAGCAGCAGCAGCACATGGAGCGGGATAGGCAGGTGGAGCAGGAGCTGCTCTTCAGACAGGTAGAGGATGGGGGGAGTTGGGAAAGAGAGACATCCGCTCTGGCACAGAGCGGAAACGCAACGTAGGCTTAGTTAGGTTCTGCTTAGTTCAGTCCCTCCAGAAAAACGCAATTATGCAATCGCATAATTCAATGCATAATCAGCCAAAGTCCGCATATTTATGCAGGGGGCCGCATTTTTTCATAATCCCTGCATTTTCGTTGCAAAAAAGTCACATATATCTTAGCAGAAAGTTGAAAAATGTTGCGTTTACTTCACACAAGAGCAGCCATCTTCCCCTATTGCCATGAGAACGTCATGAAGTGACGTGATTACGCGACATGAACATCATCGAAAAGCAGGGTGTTGGGCGAATCACTTTTTTTTCTTCTTTTTCATCAAACCGCAGTTTTTGCAAGTTCCCGCGATTTTTTACAATTTCATTGCATAAAATTGCATAAATATCCCGCATAGTCCATTGCAATTTTTAAGAAAACGTGCCGCATAATCAAGGATTTTTGCCCGCAACAATCACAAAAAGCATTTTTCTGGAAGGACTGTTAGTTCTATTGTGTTGTAGGAAGGGCCGTGCAATTAATCAAAATTTGAATTGCGATTACTATTTTGGCTACTATTGATCACAAAAACAGAGTAATCGAGAAAAAGCGTTATTTTGCACGTGACGTTTTGCAGATAAACTCTTATTTTGTCCTGTGTTCTGAATGAACAGGAGAGAAAAAAAGGGACATTTTACAGTTCTAGGTGTTGATTTGTTAAACTGTTTCACTGGTTGTTTTGTTTTAAAGTAATTGCAACATCTTTTCAAAAGTCAATGAGTAATGGTGGGAAATAATCGTGATTTCAATATTGACCAAAACCATCGTGATTATTATTTTTTTACCAACATCGAGCAAGCCTAGTTGTAGGTGTTCCTGGGTGCGATATTACGAATCCCACTATGGCCACGCCAAGACCCGCCCTTCAACAGCATTCACACACTACTATTGGCCAGGCGTCCATGCTTACATGTACAGGTCCTATCCCTGACCAATCCCCTAACCCGAACCACTCGAGAGGAAATGCCTAACCCTAACCAATCGAGCTGCTTCGTAGGGCGGGTCTTGGCGTGGCCATAGTGGGAATCATAATTTTGCTTCCAAGGTAAGTCCTGGAGAGGTAGGATGAAGAAGAAGAAGAAACAAAGAGACACATAAATGTATTAAGGGCTGTGAAAATGCTACTCTTTGTCCTCCTGCATGTCTGTGATTAAATGCCGAGGGGGAATCAAAGCTGTATCATTTGTTATGGCTGCCATCTTTTGGCCATAAGTTGTACTTGCAATATAGAATATATTGAAGCAATTCTTCTCCCCCAGTAGTCCCCTGATGCGTTTACATTTTAGGCAATTCACTAAACAACTCACCATGACAACTGTAGAATTCATCTTCTCCCTTTGTGCGTCTGTGTTTTCTCTGTGTGTGTGTGTGTGTGTGTGTGTGTGTGTGTGTGTGTGTGTGTGTGTGTGTGTGTGTGTGTGTGTGTGTGAGCAGCAGGCCCTGTTGTTGGAGCAGCAGCGGATTCATCAGCTGAGAAACTACCAGGCCTCCATGGAGGCCGCCGGCCTGTCCATCTCCTTCCCGGGACACCGCCCCCTGTCCAGGGCCCAGTCGTCTCCGGCCTCAGCCTCCTCCTTCCCGATCAGCGTCCCGGCCCCCGATCCTCCCGTCAAGCCCCGCTTCACCACAGGTTCGGCGTCGCTGTCAATTTGTCACAGTAGCCTGCCTCCGGTCTGCGTAAAAACATTCATTTGAGACACTTTTGGCTTTGAATTTCACTGCCTGTCTAAACACACTGGGGACTGAAAGGACACATTTCCTTCCCAAAAAAAAAAAAAAAACAGGTGGATTAGCCAAAAAGTGGTATAATGGTTCCCGCCTCCATCTGGTAGCAGTAATAATAGAGCTAGAGGAACTTATCTTGCCAAAACCATTTCTCTCATTACTTTTTCTTCCTCTCAGAGAGCTGACTCTTTAAACCAGGGATCTTCAACAGGGGGTCTGGGGCCCCTAGGGGGTCCTCAGACAGTGCATGGTTGTTTTTTTTTCTCCAAAAATTTAAAAATCTTAACATGAATTCAGCATATTGTTAGCAAACATAAACCACCCATAACCCCACTGATACCTGTCCCATAGGTAAGGTAGTCTACTATGGCGCTTACCCACTGCTAGTACCAGCTCGGCTCGGCTCAGCTGCGGTGCCCCGTCCTCCATTTTCCATTGCAGATTTAGTACCACCTCATGCGTGAGGCGAGGTTGGCGTTCGTCATAGAGACGCCGCAGGACATTGCCGTGACCTAAGGCGACACACACACACACACACACACACACACACACACACACACACACACACACACAGAACGTCGAAGGTGTGTTGACAAATTTTGTTTCGAAAGAAGAAATAAAACACCGCTGGCTAAACTATTTAAGAAATGACGGCGTTGTCCAGGGCACCCCCGTCTGTCGCTAGCAATGATGACGCAGCGATTAGTGCCGATTCTCTCTGACCAATCAGTAGTCTGCAGGTTTTCACGTCACTTTAAGGTCATGACACACCAACCCGATAATCGGCCATCGGAGAGTCCAGCGAGGTCAGTGACTCGAGTCTGTTCGGTGTGTTCCGTGGAGGGGCTGCCGGCCTTCATTTTGGCCGATTTGACGTGATGATGATGTTGAATCAGAAGGCGGGCACTGCCGGGCAGTCGGACTCAAATGACCCATCTGATTGGTAGAGTACTAACCTGGAAACAAGGAGCGGGATGAGCGTGACTCAAAATCTGACGAAAATCTTTTAAACTGACCTTTGTTGATCTGAAATGAAGACTGCACGGCCTATTTCTCGCTTAATATGTTTTCAGAAACCAGTTTCGGTGACCTATTTTAGTACAATATGAGATCGTATTCTGAACGAGCCGCCGTGACAACCTGGCTTTGAATTTCCGGAGAAACCAGACCCACGTCACGCGTTTGTCCAATCAGCCTCCGGTTTTGATTTTAGGGCAACAATACAGATGTCGCTTCAATGTTTTCCGAGGCACTTTTAGGACCAACTCGGGGAGACTGATCAGTCCAACTGGCTTTTGTGGGGGGGTGGTCCCTGCTCCATCTCTCTTTTAGTTAAGGGGTCCTTGGCTTAAAAAAACATTGAAGACCCATGCTTTAAACAGAGATTAAAATTACAAAAGGGAAGAAGCCATTTATGAGTAAAGAATGAAGCTGCTACCAGCAACTTTTTTATTTGTGTTATACTAATTTTAATCGCCATGAAGATGCCACATACTGTGGCAGTTTGTGCGTTCATGCAGAACAGTTTGGCCTACTTTTGCTCCCACTCAGTTTCAAACTGCATAGAACATTGAGGAGTTCCAGTAGCTGTTTGATATTAATGTGCATTCACACACAATGTGAGAGCTAAGATTAGACAGGAAGAATCTTCTGATTGTGCCTTACCTTTAACGAATAGCTGACTATCAGATGTCTGTAGCCTGCGAAGTGAATTAGAAAATAAAGCGGTATTTTCACAAATATCGCTAAGAATGGGCATCTGAAAATATTTTTCTCAAAATATTAGGGAAACTATAATTACATAACTATGTACTATAGTTATGTAATAGCATGGTATGTAACTGTAATTACATAAACATTAAGTTTTAAACATTCCACGTGTATTTGATAATCTCACAAGAGAAACCTAACAACAATCTGCAGTGATGTAAATCATTAAAAGAATACAGTGTACTTCTTTTTCTTGATAAATATCCTTTTTTTGTCTTTTAAAATGTCAGAAAATAGTGAAAAATGTCAAAAGGTTATGGTAAATAGTTTCCTAAACAAGCAATTTAAAGAGAGCCTAAAACCCAAATACATTCAATTTACACGGACATAAAAAACAAAGAAAAGTGGTTTATTCTCAGGGGAGGAGCTGGAACTAGGTAACGTTTAGCATTTTTGCAAGTGAAAATTGATGATAAAAATAGTTGCCGATTCATTTTCTGTCAATGACTTATTGATTGATGGATCATTTATTTCATGAGCGTATGTTTCTCTCTGTGCGTTGCCTCAGGCCTGGTGTACGACTCTCTGATGCAGAAGCACCAGTGTATGTGTGGAAATACCAACAGTCACCCGGAGCACGCAGGCCGGATTCAGAGCATTTGGTCTCGGCTGCAGGAGACGGGACTCAGAGCGCAGTGTGAGGTAAGTAAGAGGAAAAGACACCAACAGTTAACATCGCACAGAGTGGAGTAAACTGCATATGAGAATTATCCTTCTTTATCTGTCTCTCTCTCTGTGTGTGTGTGTGTGTGTGTGTGTGTGTGTAGTGTATCCGTGGGAGGAAGGCCACTCTGGAAGAGCTGCAGACGGTTCACTCTGAAGCCCACGTCCTGCTGTACGGAACCAACCCTCTCCGACAGAAACTTGATTGTAAGCACACACACACACACACACACACACACACACACACACACACACACACTCTCAACTCAACTACCATTATCCAGTCCCTCTTTTAATTTTTATTTCCTGGTTCACCAGGTTCGGTCACTCCCATGTTCGTGCGGCTACCGTGCGGAGGGTTGGGGGTAAGTAACACTCACATAAATTGAAATAAAACATGCTGCAATCTGTATATTATTAATTGAATTATCTGTAGTAACACAGGTCTTGTGTTTCTAGGTGGACAGCGACACCATTTGGAACGAGGTCCACTCCTCCAGTGCGGCGCGGCTCGCTGTCGGCTCCGTGGTGGAGGTGGTTTTCAAAGTGGCTACCGGAGAGCTGAAGGTAACCGTGACGACACTCGTCTGCTTGCTTTCTTTCCCACATCGGAGAATCATCGTAAAGACATCGTGGGGTTCCCACAAGCTTTTAAAATGCGTGAAAGTCTGTTGTATAACAGTCGTGCTCTTAGTGATTCTTATTAGATTATTTGAAGTCCATTAATGCCAGCCCGCTTTTGTGTTTATTTCTCTAAATGACAGTGGGTTTTTTTAGCGGCGGTTTGCCAATATTTAGTTAACAGAGGATATATTGAGTGGGGATCATTGCCGCTGTGGCTAACAGACTCCTGTGGCTCCTGTCTGTCTTTGCAGAATGGTTTCGCTGTGGTCCGCCCTCCTGGACACCATGCAGAGGAAAGCACTCCCATGTAAGGCCACAGCCATCACCACACTCAGTTGGAGACACTTCATCTACCCATATACAAATACCAGTGTTGGAACAGGCTGCTCTGGAATAGAAATAACATCAATCAATGAGTTTATTTGCACATAAAGAACAATATGCCTTTATTCTGCCAGCTGTTTCGAGACTTTATTTATTGATCATATCCTTCTCCGAGCATGTTTAAAATGCCCCATAAAAAAAACATAGAAATGGAGCAGGAAAGTGCTTTGGCACAGCTTCATTTCATTACAAGAAGGACGACTCAGCCCCTCCCTCTCTTTGCTGCTGTTTCAGGGGTTTCTGCTACTTCAACTCTGTGGCCATCGCAGCCAAACTGCTGCAGCAGAGGCTCAACGTCAGCAAGATCCTCATCGTGGACTGGGTCAGTCCCTTAGTGGGAACGGGATGTAGCTAGTTGGCATTAAAGAGGACAAGTTCGATCTCATTTAATACTCCCTAATATACGTCTTATTAGGGAACACAGCAGGGCAAAATTTGTGATCATATCATGTGTGTACCATCTAACCCCAGGACGTTCACCATGGCAACGGCACCCAGCAAGCGTTTTATGATGACCCCAATGTCCTTTACCTGTCTATTCATCGCTATGACGACGGCAACTTCTTCCCTGGAAGTGGAGCACCTGACGAGGTGTGTGTGTGCGCGTGTGTGTGTGTGTGTGTGTGTGTGTGTGCACAGAGATAGTGCCACAAACCTTTGTGTGTGTGTGTGTGTGTGTGTGTGTGGGTGTGTGTGTGTGTGTGTGAGACCATAACCTTAGTAACTGTCGTCAGACCTGAGCAAAACGCGTTCCCAGTGCATTGTGGGAAACATTTTGCACAGGATCCAGTTTCCACAGCTGATTGAATTTAGATGTCTTCGGCCCATTAGAGGATTTGAAAAACAATGACACTGTGATAGTTGGCCAATTAATTTGCTGATCTCCTAAAGCACCTCTTTAGCAATCTAGTGATAGTTACATGTCTTGAAGTTAATATGGAGTGGTATTGAAAAACAAAGGCAATCTGAACATTTGGGGCGTTGGTCCTGTACGTATCAAGGTTGAGTCACACACGCACTTCTCTCTGCAGGTGGGCAGTGGGCCCGGTGTCGGGTTCAACGTTAACGTCGCTTTCACTGGGGGTCTGGATCCACCCATGGGAGACGTAGAGTACCTGGCTGCCTTCAGGTATCAGATCACAATATCACCGAGTCACACAAAGACAAACCAGCTGATAGTTAAGCCAGTTTGTCTTCACAGCTCTAGTCCTAATTCTGCTTCCAATACTTTTTAATAACCAACATCACAGTCATCATGCAAGTGTGGACAGTGTGTTAAATTAGCTAAATACATTGAATAACTTTGGTACAAAAAAGGCAAGAAAATCCGAGAGTAAATAAAAAAAAAGCTACTTTATACGATACGGTACGATGATGATACAACTTTGTTGTCAGCCAGGGCTGAAATTCTTTTTGCATCCCTGGGTAGCTCGTATAAAAAAAAGAGGACATAGAACACAGACATACATGAGATGAATAACACCAAAAGACATACATGAAACGTTACCACAAATGACATAAACTCCCAAGTAAGGAAACAAAGAATACATGTATAACAACCAAAAATGTCAATGACAGACAAGGTCTTAGAGACTTGTAACCCTGAATAAATATTGCACTGATTCAATGTAGCTGGTTTAACAATAGGATAGATTTGATGTATGAAAGAGTTTTTTTTAAGTCTGATGTAACAGTACAGTAACTTGACACATAACACGATATGTAACCGTAGAGACACTGTGCCGAGGAGGCCATTGTTTGCCATACTGTGAAAACCGTTTCCCTCCAAAATATCAACTTCCCATGACCTAAATAAAAACAGGCCTGATAACATCTTTGTGATGAAGCCATTTTCAGATGATACAATTGGGGGGGTTTGAATGGTTTATTTAGCTTAAGGAACTTATTAAGAAACACTTAATTCATCGGTCTAAAATATTCCAAATCACCAAATATGGAATAAATTGGTTTGATTGGACAGCGATGTCAGTTTGATCTCTGCTAGTAGATGATAGTTTTATTATTAGTAGCACTGCAAAACTAATGATTATATTATCTTTTTTTTTGTTTTTGCATAGACTGATGAATCGGTTGGTCTGTAAAATGTCAGAAAATAGTAAAAAAAATGCCAACCTACATTTCCTAAAGCTGTATATTCAGTTTAGTAGCTCATGCAAATAATGTATTTTTGCTTAAAAATGAGATAATGGTTTTAAAACTTGGCAAAAACAAATGTTTTCATGGAGATAAAATGAATAATTTGTGCCTGTGCGAGTACTGTATCTTCTACATTCACATTGAAATATTGGCTGTTAAACCCCCCCACTCTCAGGTCAGTGGTCATGCCCATAGCCAATGAGTTTGCCCCGGACATCGTGCTGGTCTCCTCTGGCTTCGACGCCGTGGAGGGACACCCTCCGCCGCTGGGCGGGTACACTTTGACATCCAAATGTGAGTGCAAGCTTATCTCAATCTGTGTCTTCCTTATCCTGCGCTGCAGCAGTTGACCGCACCAAAAAACAGAGTTGAATGCCAATAAAGGATGTAAAAATTGTGCCGAACACGTGAAATGAAATTCCAACTGCTGTCGCCACACCGCAGACTCCTTTGCATCCGTTCACGCGCTTCCTGTAACCTTTTCCTCAGGTTTTGGTTATCTGACCAGGCAGCTGATGACCCTCGCTGGAGGCCGGGTGGTCCTGGCTCTGGAGGGGGGTCACGACCTCACCGCCATCTGCGACGCCTCGGAGGCCTGCGTGGCCGCCCTGCTAGGCCAAGAGGTAAGGAGGTCGCTGTGACTACGCACAGGATCTGAATCCTAATGAATGGCCCTTGTGTTATATATCAAAGTGTCGGTGCTGGAGAGAAGGGGAGGGGGGGACATGGTGGCATGTTTGTCAGATTGTCAGCCGGGGTGCTTTCCTTTTCCAGCATTGAATCCGGCTCACACATCCTCGTATTTTTGCTTCTACCTGTGAACGTGAAGTCGTTTTAATTTTTTTGGCTTGGTTTTATTGCCTTTATTGATAGGACAGATTAAGTCAGGAAAGTAGGGGGATGCCTTGCAGCAGAGGAACCAAACCTGTGGCCACTGCGACAAGGACTCAGCCTCTGTACATGCTTTATGGTAGATTTATTAGGCATTAATAGGGTTTTATGTCGCCTTTTCACCCATCTTGGGTCTAGGAAACAAATCAAGCTGGAATATGGGTTGGGAGTGGGATGAACTGACATTACATGGTGCATTATTTCCAGGTCAACCCCTTGTGGAAAGTATTGTAAACGCAGCCTGTCCCATACTTGTGTTAACGTTTTTTTCTGTGTGTGTGTGTGTGTGTGTGTGTGTGTGTGTGTGTGTGTTTTTTTTTTTTTTTTTTTTCCCGTGCAGCTGGACCCGCTGCCAAAGGCCACCCTCGAGCAGAGGCCCAACCCCAACGCTGTTCGCTCTCTGGAGAAAGTTTTAGAGACTCACAGTGAGTTCACCCACCCTCTAACACATACTCACACACACTGATACACACAGACAGACACAATTAGGGAATAAGAAATCTGTATTAATAATTTTTTTTATATATATATATATATATATAACTAATCTGTGTCATTGTCTGGAAACTTGGTAATACTTATCTAATAATGCAATATACCAATTTAAATACCAATCAGGCAAGTACTGGTGCTCGGTGCATCGCTACTCACCGCTGCTGGGACTTTCCCTGCTGGAGGCCAAACGAGGAGACTCCGAGGAGGCTGAAGCTGTCAGTGCCATGGCCTCTCTGTCCGTGGCCAACACCAACGCCATGGATCAGAGGTAAAGGATCCCAAAAAAATTATCTGATGAGCAGGTGGCACCTTGTACGGCAGCCTCGGCCACAGTGTATGAATGTGTGTGAATGGTGAATGGTTCCTGTACTATGTTAAAGCGCTTTGAGCAGTCGTTGAGACTAGAAAAGCGCTATATAAGAACAGTCCATTTACATTTACATAAGGAGAAGATTCCAGATCGACCCATCTGAGCTTTCATTTTCTCAAAGGCAGAGCAGGATACCCAGGGCTCGGTTTACACCTATCACCATTTCTAGCCACTGGGGGACCATAGGCAGGCTGGGGGAACTCATATTAATGTTAAAAAAAACTCATAAAGTGAAATGTTCATGCCATGGGCCCTTCAACCACAAAAAAAAAGCAACACAAAGCAACGACATTGGGGCACGACGTCATTTTACAAATATTTCTTCTACTTCTGTAGCTTACACCCACATTTAGGGAGGCTCTTTTCAAAATCTCAAATAAATGCGCTCCACAAAAGTGTTTGAAAAGGTGAAGAAGAGGAGAATATGTCCTTGCTCTCCAAAACAGTGGAATGTTGAGTCCCAAGTCCACGAGCGTCAGGAGGTTATCTGCATGTAAATGGCAGGATGTCCGTTTGCTGTTGGTTGGGAGGAAACATGACGGGGGGGATGTAACCTGGGATGTAACGTGTGTTGTTGTGTGTCTCTGTCCAGCAGGCCAGAGGAGGAGCCCATGGAAGAGGAGGAACCACTGTAACCAGCATGAGGGCGTCACACTGTTAATCATTTTGACCTCTCCGGAGAAGAGTCTCAACTGATCCCTTCTTTTAGTCCCCCCTAACCCCACTCACCGCGTCAGTCACCTTGATTGGCAGCCCCTCGGTCAAAAACGAGGGAGAGAAGGGGTGGGCTCAGCCTCAGAGTAGGGAGCCAATCAGGAGACAAGAGGACTGAATTGGGTGGGGGGAAAAAAAATTAACCGTTAACAGTGCTGCTTGGCGGCACTCGCTCAGAGACACTCATTATTGTTTTCTTTCAGTCTTCGCACCCCCCCACCCCCCCCCCACACACACACTTTACGCTATGTGCGTATGTGGAGTTGGGGGAGGGGGCCGTGATCAGGTCTCGTCGTAGAAAAGGTGTGATGAACTGCGGAAACATAACGGTGCTTTTACACAGCTGACCACAAGGACACCGGGGACAGCGGAACGCTCCTGGCTGTTTAATTACAGCGCAGGAGTTTTTTTTCTTTTCTCTTTTTCTCAACTGTTCCCCCACCCCCCCCCCCCCCCGACAAAAACAAAGGGCATCGTGGCAACTGAGATCACATTTTACAAGCTGCGTTCACTGTGGACTTTTGTTGGCCGAAGTTTGAGTAGGCTCTTAACAAAGACTTGATAACAAGACTGTGGCCTCGCCGGACCGGCCTGCCTGTCGTCGGAGGTTGACGAGTTGAGAGAGAGAGGAGTGCCTTGGTGAGGGTCCGCCGGATTTCAGGATTGTTCAGGAAAAGATTGCCTTAAGATAAGTTTTCTCGCCAAGGAATCGGCGCGAGGGAAGGAGACGGGAGAGTTTCCGGTCCTTTTTTTTTTCCGTCTTCGTGGGGGCGAGAATGACAAAAATAAAGCAAACAATCTTTCAGCATGTTTACTTGGAACGTGATGAAGACACCATTTACGTCTCTCACAGCCTCTCTTAAAGAGTTAACTTTACTTTTGGATGGATCTATTTTTCTGTAAAAAAAGGAATAAAAAAAAAAAAAAAAAAAAACGCTTTGTAAAGGTAGTTGCCAGCTTCAGTAGAAAAACGGTGCAAACATGGAGACCTTCAAACAAGTAAATCAGATTGAAAACTGTCCCCAAAAAAAGAAGAAAAAAAGGTTTAGCCTTTGATGTAGCTTCCCTTTAACTGAAGTCATTGCTTTGGAAACACATAAAGCATGCATACGAGCAGAGAGATCAGACATTTTTGCAAGATTTTTGAATGTTATCCAAAAAGAGAAAGCCAAGCAAGAAAAGCCAAAGCATGAGTTTGCATATCCAGTAGTACTTTCACTCCACTTAGCTGGCAAGTTGACAAACATTTCTCGCATCGGTCCTTTCAGATAAGGCTCCCAGTTACCCAGTTCAATGTTTACTAATTTATTCTTCACACATCAAGTGAGCATTTCTTTACGTGTGCCGATCGGCCTCCCGCGTTTTGCCGGTTGGCGACTACCTTGGTTGCTAGTGTGAGCTAAACATTTAGTCTTGTACATTGAATTGAATATATTTGGAGAGGCAGTCGTCGAGTATTGCCCGTTTGTATCTACGTGTTTGATTTCCACATCAAGTTGTCAATTTACAATATCAAAAGTGTGTTTGGTAAGCGTGTCCACTTTTTTGTTTTTTATTGTATAAGATTATTTTTCTAACTTTTTTTCATCCATAGATTTTGTTCCGTGTTTTTATCCGTTTTCTGGATAGTTATAGGGCTGCCATTCACACGCATTCACTGTTGTCACTTCTTCTATACTTTCTTTCTCGTATTTATCAAACATAAGGAGCAACACTTTCTTTTTTTTCTTTCTTTCTTTCTTTCTTTCTTTCTTCCTATGGCGCTCTTGGCCTTTCTGCATTTTCATCAATTGTGTATTTTTAACATGTACTGTTTATAGGAGATTTGTATATGGAAAATGTATAAATGTACTCTAACTAATGACAGCTATGATATTGTGAGCGGGAAAAAAAACGGTAGGCTACGGTGGATGATATCACTGCATAAACTTTTAGAAAGAGCGGCATATTTAGGCTAACTCCTCATCGACTGCACTGTTTTCAAGTTGCCCTCACGTGGAATATGTGCTACATTCCGCGGCACTGCGATTGACTTCTGAACACCTTCAGAGTAAAACGTTTGATCACTTTGTTGCCTAATTGATACATTTCCCTCTGTGCATGGGCGATTAATGCACTTACCTTTCGACTGTGACAACACCACACATCCAGAAAGACGTTTGGAGGCCGTCTTATGTAGCTAGCGGAGCTTCTCCTTGGTGGGTAAAGAAAAGGAGGGGACACAGGGGTGGGGGTGGGGGCGGGGGGGATTTTAACTAGTTTTCGAAACATCAGCCGATCAACCGCTCTGTTCCACCCGATTCAACAACTATCATGTTTTTTTTGTTTGAAATCATTTCATAAACTTGTAAAAAGAATTGAGATTAAGTTGATATTATTACATGCCTAACAAACATTCCACTTGTTACTCTTTTAATTCGGCTTAATTTTTTTATTTAATTTTATGATGTATTTTTTCTTTTTTTTTGTAGAAACTTAAATACTGCTCTTTTTTTTTTTTTTTGTTGTTGCCATCTGCTCGCGCCAACTTTAACTCTTTGCATGGTTTGTGAGTCAGCATGCCTGCTTGTCTATGTAACAAAAATGTATTTGCACAATAGAAGAAGAACACTGGAGGACTTTAAATAAATAAATAAATAAAAACAACCTCCCCTGGCAACTCCCACGAGAGCACCAGGCAAGGACGGTTTTCTTCCTCTCTGGTGTGCAAACAATTCAAAAGACTTTGTCCGAATAACTCCACTGCGGAACATTTGATATTGTTCTTACTGAATATGATTTCCAATAAGTGATTTTAACATGAGTCAGCTCTTACAACATGTATGGACTTTGTTAAAGAGAAACATGCTCTGCCAAACCTCTGCTACATCCACACCTTTACAAAAAAAAAAGACTCCCAAAGAATGTTCCTCTTTCAAAGGTTTTTGAGCGGGCACTAATATAGTAGAGAAAAGGCAGATATCAGTTGAGAAAGGTTTGGGGGGTAAAAAGGGCATCGTCGTTTGATTGTCACACCCACCTCGGCCAGTTCTATAACCACTGTGGCTCAAGAGCAATTCTTGGTTTACATGTAAATGGTAAAAAAACGTTATTTTTGTTGTTGTTTGTCTCTATTGATGAAAAATGTTACCTTTCTTTGGGACCTACGCTTTGGACATTTCATCTCTGACATCTATAAAATATATTTCTGAAAAATACATCAATCTGTAGTTGTGTTATTTCATTTTTCAAGTAAAAAAAAAAAAAAAAAGTTAAGGATTGGGGAACTTTTTGTGCTTTTTCAGGAACTTTTCACATCAATAACAAGCCGTCTGGGCAAAATCCATTCAACAGATATCCTCACGATTAACAGATTCTCTTATCGCTTGTGAAGACTTTTAAAGTGTGGTATCTCTCCTTAATTCCTGACAGATTATCTAACTGATGTTGCAAAATCAGATTATCAGACCGACGGATACCTAAGCAGTTTTGGCATCTTTCTGCTTCTGTCACTTCAGTGAAATGATCACTCAAAGTCCATGTTAGCACAATGCAAGTATAAATCAGTAGTGCTGGTTGTAGTTAAATTCTTGGAATTTTTAGAAAGACAGGGCAACTGCTTAACCTTTATCTCATCTGAAAAACAAAACCCTCCTCTTTTTCTTTTTTTTTTTATAGGATATCTCCAATACAATTCCTCCACTTTCTGGCCTGAACTGGATCTGAAGAACAGTAAACGTGCTGCCTAGCAGCACATGACAGCAATGATGCTAGAAAGTATGTCACCACTGAAATGAAAAAGACATGCTGTAAGAGGGGCATCAAGTCTCAGCTGACTTTTGCCTGAGTGGAAAATCTAATAACAAACCACAAACCAGACCCAATATCACAAATGTCCAAAGCATCAGCTATCAGGTGACCTTCTCCTCTCTAAAATGCCAGACAATGATACAAAAGAAAAAAGAATTCACATTATTATTTCCAAAAGAACAAGTTGAAACATTCAAACAACTTGTTTATGATTATGAAAGACTAAGCAAAAATTAATAATAATAAAAGAAATACAAACAAATTAGTTTTGGACTACATATGAGCACTGCATTTGTTCTCCAACAACATCATTTTTTTTTTTCAAATTTCAAATTATTTAATTACAAGCACATTTTCAAAATAAGGTTACAAAGTGCTTTAGAGAAACAGGATGAAAACAGTCAAGTAAAAAACAACATCTAACATAAAATAATAAAACAGAGCGTCATCAGGGAAAATAAGATAAGTTAGTAATAAAAATAAGTAAAACACCAAGTTAAAAGCACATTTTTACAACAAAAATAGGCATTCGTATGTTTGATAACTAATACAGCAGCGTAATAAGTGTACGTGTGTGTGAAGGCAGCACTACACTGACCAATGAGAGGAGGGCACTTCCCTTTTACTATGCAAATACTGACCTGAAATTTCCTCTCTGCTCGCCACCCCAGTGCTGAACCAGTGCAATGCTAAGGCTGGAACGTTAGCACGCTATTTTTTCCATTTTCATAACCCTTGAGTGGGTCTACCTGTCGTATTTTTGTTACTCTCCTTTCTTTTCCTTTGTTAAGCAAACGGCAGCGGTTTTACGGACATGCCTAACATCGTGCTTTTTAGCGGGAGCTCCCACCACGACCTGTCCCAGAAAGTGGCTGATCGACTGGGACTAGAGCTGGGCAAAGTGATAACGAAAAAATTCAGCAATCAGGAGACATGGCGAGTACAATTTTAATGTGTAGACGACGCTTATTATTCTCTTGACTTTTGACATTAGCGCGAGGTGCACGTTTGTGTTGCTGTAGCGGATAGCTTCTCATGTTGCTCCAGCCTTGGTAGCACATGTGGTTAGCTTGAAGCTAACAATAGTTTACTATTCAGCTGGAAAGTCTAGCTGCATGTAAACACACCAGGCTAGCAAGCGAGCATATGTGCGTCCTTTATCGGACAGCTTTACCGTTAACTTTAACATGTAATCATATTAGTTGAGTTTTTAATTACCACGTATGCCTTAGTAGCTAGCTATTTGTTCAAATGAAGCGGACTGACAGAACCAGAGAAGTTTAGAAATTACGTAAAATATCACGCTAACTACGCTAACGTTACGTATGTTTCCCGTGTGATGGGTGATTACGTTATGGAGGAGGCACAAAGTACCAGGCCAGATTGTGTACATGTATTGCAAAGTCTTCCCCAAAGCCCCTCGTTTAAGTCTAGCTGAACTTTGTAGAATAGCCCCTTTTTATAAGAGTGAAGGTAGCTAGCTAGCTAGCTGCTTGTTTAATTACCCCGTTAAAATGTTAACTCTAGCTAAGCATTTAGAGCACAGTCCGAATGTTACGTGACAAGACACTTGGAAAGTCTTCTCCTAGCTAACGTTAGATGAATACTGTTACGTGTTGATGTTACAACACAATGTTACAAATGGACACAGGCGATGGTACACCTCTTTAAACGCTGTGGTTTAGGGTTAGGCCCCAATGTTGCCCAATTTCTGCCGAAAAGAAGCATAGTAAGCGGGCTCGCTTACTGTCATTTAAAATGGATTTATTTTACATGGCTTACCACAGGCAATGACGTGGCTCACTGCAGTTACAAGCGTAGTAACTTAGACAGAGGTAATAAATGTCAAATATTGTCTCTGAACTAAGTTGCAGTTATTTAAGAATAAAGATATGTACAGGTAGCTCTCATTATTGCCTGTTTTGCAAGGGAAGCTAAGTCACATGCAGTTAGTTTAGGCTCATTTCCAAAGCAGCCAAGCTAACCATTAGTTGAATTACTGACTGCACGCTAGCAGTTAGCCTCGTTTAATATAAACATAGTCAATTATTATACGTAATAATTGAACTGCCTGGCAGTGAGCAGAGTCATTTATAAACCCATGTAGCTTGTTTTTGAACCTCTGCAGAATGACCTTTTTAGCGAATGGCTTGTTTGCTCAACTTTCTTGACCTGACCTCATCCCAACGCCGTTTATCCGAGGCTGCAGCTATTTTAATGTGTTTGTGCTGTTCTAACCATCCCATCTAAGTGCATGTTATGCTTTTTGATTGAGTAATACGAAACCATGCACGGCATTAGTGGTGTTTTTCTTCTTCTGATCCAGTTTAATTCCTGCTGTGGTCACTCACTGATGCACTCAGTGTATTGCAATGCACTCTGGATAAAATCATCCAGCATCCATCATTTGCATGAAACTGCAGATTGCTTTCCAATGCTACTTTTCTCGGTTAAACGGGTCTTGTAAAGGTGTCGTAACCCTTTTTTTTTTTTTTTTTTTTTTTAAATCCCCTCCCTGCTGGTAATGTTTCCACCCACAACTCTAAAAATCCAGGGAAAACTCTGATTATCTGTGCTCAGGGTTCTCTCTAGGGAACGCAGCTGTTTGGGCGACGTGCAAAACAAAGATTATTTTCTCATCCTCGCAGAATAACAGAGAGGTGAGAACGCTACCCTAATGATGTCTCTTCTCACAGCTCCAACACGGGTTTTGCCAGGTTGATTCTCAGAGGTCAAGGACCCACGCAGAGGGAGTGCATTCCTTGGAAAGACGTGCTGTTTGTTTGCACAGGGAGAAATGTCCAAATAAAGATTCTATTGACACTGTTGTTTGCTCGGGTGCTCTTTGTATATAAACTGATAAATACAGTACATTCAGGAAGATTTAGAATATCAAAAAAAAGAGCCCACATTGGTAATGTATGTATTGAAGACGTCACTGTTTTTGTTTTCTGTTTTGTTCCCACGTTGTGTCACCTTGACTGCTGTTAATTTTAGCCTCTGCAGCAAGAAAATGTTTTTCTCTAGGTGGCTGTTCATCCTGAATGCTTCAACATACAGTTTGAACATTTAATGTTTTTTTTTTTTTTTTTTTTTTCCTTTTCAGGTCTGGAATAGAATATTCGCTTATTTTAGGGCTAGTTATTGAACCATAATACTTTCTTTGCACTGACCAAAATGTGTCCGTGGCACAGAGAAAGTTGCCATTGACTTGTGATCCGATTGGTACTCTTGTTTAGGGTTTCTTTGAACAGATGGACTCTGATTTAGAGAGTAATCTTTTAGGATTTGAATGTCTTGTGCGGCAACTTAAACATTTTACTAAATGTTATTGGTACCAGAACTCAAGATGGCCCTATAGCTGATGATCTTAAACAGCGAACGATCATTTAGTTTATTGACTGGAAAGAAATTGCTTGCTTAACACTGGCTTATCAAGTTTTAGGAGGATTTGCTGCCTTTGTGGCTAATGTGATCAGTATGGGGTTTTGGACTGGTGGTCATTGACGCTTTTTCACTTTTATTAATGGATTGAGTGAATAATTCGATAGATTCATAGATGAGGAAAATCCTCTTTTAAATCGAGGCATTCCCAGTTGTGTCCAAACGGTCTCCTAATTAGCCCCATTGTTACTTTTGGTTGCGAGTATGGCTTTAGTAGTCGGTGAGTTTAAACAATGGGAGTCGCAGCTTTATCTGCAGAGGTTTACTACCTTTTTGTAAGGGCTGGCCTCTTTTTAAAAGGAAAAAAAAAAACTGGGCTTGTGACTGCACACACTCTCACTCTTCACAACTGTACACATCACGTGATCACATGACCAGGGCCTGGTCACCGCCCCCCTCCCCCACAACAGAGGAATGCTTTCACACACACGTGCTGCCTGCTTCAGTGTCTGTTGCAGTGCAGTTTAAGTTCTCCTTTTTTTTTTCTCTCTTTTTTTCAAACATCCTCCGATGAGCAGAGGGACTTGGCCCAAACTTGTTTCTTAACCTTCAAGGCAGATGTGTCATACATAACTTTACTGTGGGTCAACACTTATAACTCATAGATATCTCATTGGCTCTTATACTAAACGGAATGATAACCTGAAAAGGCTTTATTACAACATCTTAATACTGCTGTCTAGAGATGGTTTAATGGTGGCCAACAACTTGTCATTGCTTGTTGATAAAGATGTGCTGAAGTCTTAGAATCGGTTTCATTTAGACGCACTGCTTCCAGGCTCCCATCAGCTCTTGAGTACAACCCCTAAAGCTGACGCCTTTCCCTCTTTTGTCGCTCAAACAGTGTGGAGATCGGGGAAAGCGTGCGCGGCGAGGACGTGTACATCGTGCAGAGCGGCTGCGGCGAAATCAACGACAACCTGATGGAGCTGCTCATCATGATTAACGCCTGCAAGATTGCCTCCTCGTCCCGTGTGACCGCAGTCATCCCCTGCTTCCCCTACGCCCGGCAGGACAAAAAGGACAAGGTAGAGACACACACGTCATAACTCCGACACAAATCCTAGCGTTATATTTTTCATTCCTATGATAAGAGAATACTACAAAAGACTTGCTTACTTAAAGTAGCCCCACATACTCTTCACCATACCTAGACATCGCCATGCCAATCTCTAGGTATGGTGAAGGTGATGTGATGATGTGGGGCTATTTTAATTCCAAAGGCCAAGGGAACTTTATCAGGATGCGTAGTATCCTCCATCCATCTTCGTCCGCTTATCCGGTCGCGCGGGGGATCAGCTCCAGCAGGGGACCCCAAACTTCCCTTTCCCGAGCAACATTAACCAGCTCCGACTGGGGGATCCCGAGGCGTTCCCAGGCCAGGTTGGAGATATAATCCCTCCACCTAGTCCTGGGTCTTCCCCGAGGCCTCCTCCCAGCTGGACGTGCCTGGAACACCTCCCTAGGGAGGCGCCCAGGGGGCATCCTTACCAGATGCCCGAACCACCTCAACTGGCTCCTTTCGACGCAAAGGAGCAGCGGCTCTACTCCGAGCTCCTCACGGATGACTGAGCTTCTCACCCTATCTCTAAGGGAGATGCCAGCCACCCTCCTGAGGAAACCCATTTCAGCCGCTTGTACCCTGGATCTCGTTCTTTCGGTCGTGACCCAGACTTCATGACCATAGGTGAGGGTAGGAACGAAAACTGACCGGTAGATCGAGAGCTTTGCCTTCTGGCTCAGCTCTCTTTTTGTCACAACGGTGCGATAGATTGAATGTAATACCGCACCCGTTGCGCCGATTCTCCGACCAATCTCCCGCTCCATTGTCCCCTCACTCGCGAACAAAACCCCAAGGTACTTGAACTCCTTCACTTGGGGTAAGGACTCATTCCCTACCTGGAGTAGGCAGTCCATCGGTTTCCTGCTGAGAACCATGGCCTCAGATTTAGAGGTGCTGATCCTCATCCCAATAAATTATTATTAATTTAAAAATAAAAATCTGCCTGCCTCTATGGGAATTTAACATAGGGGTGTAGTGACTTCTGCCCCCTGTATTTAAAGGAAGAACATTTATTTATTTACGATACTTTATTCATTCACAAAGAAAATTTGTGTCCTTAAAGGTTGGCTTTTTCCTATTTTTCTTTTTTTTTTTTTTCAACTTTAGCATGGGTTCATAAACTTAAGAGCACCACTGTATACAGAAATAGGATTCATAATAATTATGGTAGTTGGTATGATGAACAGTGGCAATTATAGAAAAAAATGTCCTTACATCTGCATCTACAGTTTGTTATAAAGCCTTTTATGAAAATGTTTATATGATGTGGATAAATGATAGTTAGTATTTCCTCTGTAGCACTACAGATGGAAATATTACTTAATGTTGCGGTAGTGTATTAATGGGGAAAACTCGCATGTACACAATGTTACCGTGAACAGCGGTTTTTTTTTTTTTACTCCAGTGCTCCGATTTGCCATTTTAGCCGCGTTCTGCTCGGAAGACCTAAGAAGAATTGACCCATCAGGCCTTCCAGCGGCTCCAAGAAACTGCTTCACGCAACCTGCTCATCTTGTAAATTATTATCACGAGTTGCCTCGGTTGTTTGTGTAACTACAAAAGCACATCAGGTCCGTATGACGCAACAAGAGAGAGCTCCGCTAGTCGGCACCTCCCCCTGCAGACGAGCCTACTCACGTGAGGGTGGGACATGTGAGGGTGGACCTCATCCACATGTTGCCTTGAGGGGGTACAGGACAGGTGTTCAGGCTTCCTGCAGGACTTTTCTTTTTATTATTATTCACATTTCATTCTCCTGTCATTATTGTTTAGTCATTTTTAAATAAAAAAAATAAATAAAAAAAAGGGAATTTCTTATCACTGACTCTTCAGGCTCAGTTCAGTTCATCGGGTTGCAGTAAGAGTCTAGTCAGCCTTTTTCTCTGAGGCACTCTGACGATCACAAGCTCAGCCCCCATCAGCGGGTAGTCAAGTGTTTTGTCAACAAGCCCTGAAGCCCGTCGCCTGACGTGTACATCTACGCCGCGTTGGCTTTCCTTGAGTGAACAGTGTCATTAGTATTTTTATTTATTTTTTAAGGCTGCAATGGAAATGTCACAGGTAAAGTTATGACAAAGCGTCTTTCAGTAAGACAGAGCTCACAGCAGGGTGCTTTAATAAAATAAAAAAAACATTCCTTAGCAAGCGGAGGCTGTCCCGTAAGACTTAAGATAATTGGGAGGTGAGAAATCAATTTTGAAGTCCACATAAAATCTTATTTTGACAATGATTTGCATAGAAGAAAAAGGGGGGGAGAAAAGGAAAAACCTTCCAGTATTTTTAAAGTTCCAATATTTTTTTCCTACTTACTTACCTCAAGCGAATGTGTCTTGATGCTTGTCCCAGAGCCGAGCACCCATATCAGCCAAGCTGGTGGCAAACATGTTGTCCGTGGCCGGCGCCGACCACATCATCACGATGGACCTCCACGCCTCACAGATCCAGGTCAGTGCACGGCTTTGCAGTGGGTTTTCATGTCTGTAGTTCATTGAAAGCTTGTGTAACAAACTGCTGCTAGCTTTCGTTTCATTGATGGCATTAAAGAACTTTAGTTGGTATGACTTATTTTGTGTTATCCGACGGCCTAAATGGAGGTTTAAGAGCACGTAGGAAGTGCTAGCTTAGCTTAGCGATGCTTCAGAATAGTGGGTATGAATGGAAAGGAGAATGTCAATTTTCCCCCAACACTTGCACTGATTGACATTATTAACTGCTAGCGCTTCAGTAATGGTAATGGTAGTGGTAGTTGTTGTAGTAGAATTAGTATTTCTACTACTACTCTCACTTGGCTCCCTCTCAGGCTCTCTGTGTCTTTTATAAATTGCAACTCCGTACAGTCCACACTGATGTCCGGGGATGTCTCTATTTTATGACATGGCCTTGTGGTTCAGGGGTGGAGTATCCCAGGAAACGGCATAGGTATTTAACAACTCTCGGGGTCTAGAGGAAGAAAACTAGGTAATGCAATAAAGAGACCGTCCGTACACATGATTTTGAATTGCTCTTTAAATTGCCGTGTGGTTAAATTCTTAAACCTTGTGTTGTCTTCCACAGTTAGTTTTTGCTTTTTCCAACATTTTTAAATTGTAAAAGTTTTCTTCTACACATTTTCAGCGCTTATTTCTACATCCCATATTTTCTGATATAAAACAAATTTAAAAACTGGTTAATTTGACCCGAAGTCAACACAAGGGTTAAAACGAGGGAAGGCGGTATAATGTTTTCATATTATTAAAAGTGGCTTTGTGCCACAGGCAGTGTGTATTCCTGGACTGACTGTTTTTAAACCTAAAATATTTTTTATATTGGGAGCTTCACGCCGTTGTCTTTCTTCACAGGGCTTTTTTGACATCGCCGTGGACAACCTTTACGCAGAGCCCGCTGTCCTGCAGTGGATCAGAGAAAATATTCCAGAGTGGAAAAACTGTATCATAGTGTCCCCCGATGCCGGCGGAGCAAAACGGTAAGATACAGGGAGATTTTTAGGGACACCATGACATCACTGTGAGTCGTTGGACTCGGCTCCTCAACCGTGGTGTTCATATTCAGAGATGCCCGCAAAAACCTTGTTAACGTGCGGAAGTTTCTTTAGATTACTGCTTGGTTTACACCATTTTTGAAGGGTGAGCTCCAGGTCATTGCCGCCACGAGGTCAAATGGAGAGTCCGCAAGTCAGCCCCTTGTTTGACGAGCAGTTGAAGGCATCTAACGGGCCTCTCTCCCTGTTCCTCTGTCCAGCGTGACGTCCATCGCGGACCGTCTGAACGTGGACTTCGCGCTCATCCACAAAGAGCGGAAGAAGGCCAACGAAGTGGACCGCATGGTGCTGGTGGGCGACGTCAAGGACCGCGTGGCCATCATGGTGGACGACATGGCCGACACCTGTGGCACCATCTGCCACGCCGCCGACAAGTCAGTGTCCTTTCGACCCTTTTTTTTTTTTTTTTTTTTTTCATTTAGTCTGTGACGTGTGATGGCCGTGGCTGGGTTTTAGGCCGGTTACACACTGGCTGCGTGGCGTGAGCGTGGCGTTTCTGTTGCGTGTCATATGCGTTGCTTTTTCTGTGTCTTTACACACCAGAAACGTGTCTGACGCGGTGCTGCTGCTGCTAGCCTTGTCTGGACACATGTATGTTTCCCATTGATAAAATGAAATACCATGTTAAACATAAATATATACTTATTTGATTATAGCAAAGACAACGTTGGCAGTATTGACGCCAAAATAGGCTACAGAATATTTCGTTCTGTGTTGACAGGTGCAATATTAGAAAATACATTTATTTATTTTTTTTTATTCCATTTATCTATCTGCATTTATATCAAAACCTAGAGACTTTCAAACATCAACATGTCTCTTATTAATATGTATTTGTGTCTAAATGACATATAAACATCTTTTCCTATTCTATTTTGCCTGGAAACGCTTCCAACCACTCCTGAGACGCGCGTGTCACACAGGCAGTGTGTAAGCTCTGACCTGTTAACACGGGACGAAAATATAAACTGACTTGGTCTGAATTGAAATTGGGATCCCAGTCTTAAGTGTTGAACACTGTGCAGACTTGGCACCAGGCTAGGCTGTGGTGGGTGCAGCATGAGACTGATAGGGTGCTGTTTATCAGTTGAGGTGTTGCACCTTTGATCCATTAACCCTTCTGAACTCTGCAACGGTCCGCCAGTGCCTACATTGGTATGTTTGCTTATTGTGATGTCATTCCTTGGAGTATCTTGAAATCCTTTTTATATCCCTAAAATCAGTACAACCTCAGCTGAAAGGTTATGCAAGTCAATAAACTGTAATTAAAGTATTAAAATTGTGTCAAATGAAAGAGGGAAAGACAATCTGATGTAGTTTCATCACCTTGTAGAAAGCTTTAAAAGAAAAGGAAGAAGTTTTAGAATGGCCTACACATATACAGTGGTGCTCATAAGTTTATGAACCCATGTTAAAGTTGACAAAAAAGATCAAAAAAATCATCTTTTGGAAATTGATCTTAATTAGGAAAAATCCAACTTTTTTAAGGACACCAATTTTCTTTGTGAATGAATAAAGTATCGTAAATAAATAAATGTTCTTCCTTTTTAAAATACAGGGGGCAGAAGTCAGTACACCCCTATGTTAAATTCCCATAGAGGCAGGCAGATTTTTATTTTTAAAGGCCAGTTATTTCATGGATCCAGGATACTATGCATCCTGATAAAGTTCCCTTGGCCTTTGGAATTAAAATAGCCCCACATCATCACATAGCCTTCACCATACCTAGAGATTGGCATGGTTTTATTTCAGTTAGCCTAATAGCTGGTTTGATTTGCATTGAGAGATGATTTTATGGAAAGTAGATTATTTTATGGAAAGTACCCCATGCCAATCTCTAGGTATGGTGAAGGGTATGTGATGATGTGGGGCTATTTTAATTCCAAAGGCCAAGGGAACTTTATCAGGATGCATAGTATCCTGGATCCATGAAATAACTGGCCTTTTAAAATAAACATCTGCCTGCCTCTATGGGAATTTAACATAGGGGTGTACTGACTTCTGCCCCCTGTATTTTAAGGAAGAACATTTATTTATGTACAATATATTATTCATTCACAAAGAATATTGGTGTACTTAAAGGTTGGATTTTTTGTAATTCTTTAATTACTTGGCATGAGTTCATAAACTTATGAGCACCACTGTACGTAAAGTAGAATAAATTCAGCATTTTCTCTTTAATACATTTTTAAACTGCTTTCATTTCTCCTTCAGGCTGATTGATGCGGGCGCAGTAAAGGTTTACGCCATCCTCACACACGGCATCTTCTCGGGCCCCGCCATCTCTCGCATTAACAGCGCCCCGTTCGAAGCTGTAGTGGTGACCAACACCATCCCACAGGAAGAGAAGATGAAGGCGTGCCCCAAAATACAGGTACACATACACCCAAAGTTACACAGGTTTCTGCCCCTGAATATGTGCCTCGTGTTGGTTTTCAAGGCTGCACCAACACTTGTCGGACACAGGACGGTATTAGGCATTCAGTAGATGTAATGTGCAGAAAGAAATGGTGAAATATTTAGGAATGAGGTTTTATTTTCCTCCCCTTTTTGACTTGTTCCAGGTCATCGACATCTCTATGATCCTGGCGGAGGCGATCAGGAGAACCCACAACGGCGAGTCAGTGTCCTACCTCTTCAGCCACGTACCCTTGTAAAGAATGAGAGAGGGTGACCCCCGGCCTTCTCCCTGACCTCCCCCGCCCCCCCACACCCCCTTGGGCCACTTGGCTGCCACTTGGTTGCCACATATCCTCCAGAATCGGCTCGAGAAGAGGCCTGATGGTTTTTGGCCAACCTCAGTATGACTGTTTCAAATGTCATGGCCACACATTGTTTGACATTTTCACCCAGGAGACAGAGCGACCTATCACGTCCTTCTCTGAAGACCAAGTTTGTATTTATGGATATGTTTTTTTGTTTATTTTTATTATTTCTTTATTTTTATTTTCAGTTTCAGTCTAGCCGACCTTGATCACCCGAGGCCTGGCCTTCATTTTAACCAAAGGCTCCATTATGTAACTGTGTATTATTTGTACCTCATATTGAACTGGCGTTAAACGAAGCATTCCACTATGTCATGTGATGAGAAATATTTTTGGCCCATTCGGCTTAAAAAAATCATAAAAAATAGTTAAGAATGTGGAATAGCGTTTTGCTTTAACAGCTGCTAAAAGTATTAACATAAAATCGCCTAACCCTTAAATGCTATATTGATTGTAAAAGTTTCTGCTTAGTGCTATCATCAGGCCACAGTTTAAAATGTGTTGATCTGACCACAGACACAAACAGGAGTCAAATGAAAGATACACACTTAATTTACTCACTTTTGTTTTCTTTTTTATTAGTGAGCTGCGTGAATGTGCCGATGCTTCTTACCTCTGCACTGTTCTCCCACCATAAGCTGCTGTCACCCATCGGTGGGTCATCTGTATGACAAGCTTGTCCTTTTGATAATTGTGCTTTAAAAAAAGAAAATGTACTGACAAGGTCTGTTGTTGATTTAAAGGTGTATAATACGAGGTGTTATTGGGTGTTTTACCCGTGTTCCAAAAGGTCATGAAATCAAGTTGAGCCCTAAGCTTGTTATAGTGTTATGATTTCTACCGTAATTTGTCTTAAAAATGAGTGAAATTGTCATCACAGCTGTAACGGGTCACTTATGTTTTGAATGAGGCAGGTTTCACTGTTTGCCTGTAGTTGAATTAAAAACGTTTTTTGGTGGAAAAGCGTGATTTAACTTTCTTTCTTTTTTTTATGTTAACCCTTGAGAGCTGTTTCTTTGACAATAAAGCTTTGACAATGGCTTACAGATGCTTCTCTGTGCTTTCCTGTTTTTAATTCGTACATTTAAAAGGAACATTACACCAATTTAGTTAAATTGTTAGATCGCAGCAGTAGAAACTTGAGATACCCTTGACTAAAATGATGCCTACTACACTTCCCATAATGCAACTCAATAACATCCCTCTATAGTGAACGCCCAGCAAGTTTGATTAGAAATGTGATGAATAAAATGGTATAATTTTTAACTCCTTTTTGAGGGCTTTAAGGCTTTGATTTATTGCGTGGTAATGAGTTTGATGCTGAGGGTTAACTAAAGAAAATCCCAGAACATTTTAGGAAGTGGACTATGTAAAGATTATTTTATTTTGTCATTTGAAACCCTAAGAACTGTTGAAATGATTTGTTTTGATCAATTGTGGTGTACCTTTTTTAATCAAGTACTATACTTAAATAAAAGTCAGGTATTGTACTGTAAGTATTTCCATTTTCTGCTACTTTACACGTTTTCCACTATATTTATCTGACAAGATTTTTACATCAAAAAAATGTTTTAACTATTTGAGGCTCAAAAAGGGTAAAACTAGAGTTTGAATGCAGGATTCTTACTTGCAATAGAGTATTTCTACATGAATTGCTATCTGAATACTTAACTCCGCTAATGAATTGTCAGTAATTTGAACAACCGCTTAATTATGGATGCACAAAGACCTTTTGATTAGTTGCGGTACGCAGTCATTTGATGCAGCTGCTGGCACATTCACAGCTCTGTACACACAAAGTTTTAAAAGATCAAATCTAGTATTTATTTTTAATTGAACTTCATCTATTCATACACACTGGATTGCCTTCATGTGCTGAGGCATATAATGAGGATGGATGTTACATTGCCACCAGGGGGCGCTCTTTCTATATTAATGTGCAGACAGATACAAGTAAAGAGGAGAAATAAGGTGCCATTGAAGTCAGCTAGAGTCATTTTCACATCGAGTGCAGTTGGACTAATAATACATTAGAAGTAGAACAGCTATAAAGACGAAAAACTGAAGTTCAGGGCTGCCATGTAGGATATAAAACACCGATAACATGAAAGGTCATTTACGTGGCCACTGCAGAGCAAAGAAACACAATAAATCCATTTTTATTTTTTTATTTTTTACATTTCTTTCCTGTGGGAGATAATATGAGGCTCCTTTTTAGTTTTTTTTTTGTGTTTGGTTTGAGCATGAGGATGGGGGGGCTCGTGTCTCTCCAGCAGGGGGCGATACGGAGGATGGGAACTGGTGATGTCAGATGTCATTAGCATATTTCTGACTATATCTAACGCTTGCGCAAAGACGCGCCACTACTGCTGCAACGCACTGACCAGAGACCATCCAGCCATCAGCCAACGCATCGGTAAGCTTCATGCAACAAATCATTTCTATTGTTTGAGCTTTTATTGCCTGCAGCTAGAAGAGAGTAGGATTCATGTGAGGAATGGGATCCAGGCGCAGGGAAACCATGTTGCGCCAAATGGATGAACCAGGGACAGAATATATACGAGAATACCAGTTTTAAGTGAATGCAGTTTGTGTATTTTTATATATATATTTGTATTGATTAGCGAATAACACCGTTAAATGTGACCGCAGGGGAGGCACGTGTGGCATGTCTTTGTCTCAAGCGCACACATTCACGCATTTCCTTTGTTGCAGTTTTGTGGTCGAGCAGTATGGTTCCGTTATTAAAATGATATGATGTTACGCGCTTTATTTGGGCATGAACACGTCTGGTGGGTATATTTTTGAAGCAGTGGAGTTCAACTTTGGATTTTCAGACTTAACGTGACTGTGCACAAAAAAAAAACGCCAATCTGGGCGGTGGTTCCTTCAGATTGCACCCCAAGGCGAGATGTACGTGACAAGTGAATTGCGGATGGTGCACACCTTCCATGTGGTTAGCCCCTGAGTAGACACTCCTAAATCAATATTTCACCTCCTAGATTACATCCTTTTTTTTTTTTTTATTAGATATTTGCACATGAGCATGCGGTCTCTCTCTCTCTCTCTCTCTCTCTCTCTCTCTCTCTCTCTCTCTCTCTCTCTCTCTCTCTCTTTTTTTTCTCCCCTCTCCGTCAGCCCAGCATTAGAACTCCTGTTGTTATGTAAATGTCGGATTTGGACTGGCTTCATTGTCTGGAGCAGCCTGTCTGTCCTCTGTGTGCAGTATCCCGGGCTGTGTGTCGGATAACGGGACGGATGGCAGGCAAATCACGCTGGGTAGCTCCGTAGGCGAACAAAGGGAGGCGGACGCACATTAGAGGGGGGGAAAAGTAGTCTGCGGTTGCGCATGTAGTTAAACTGGACAACTGATAGATGTGTATATTTTTTTCTTTTTGGGCCACTGAGATTTTAGGCAACGCCCTAAACCTGATCAAAAAGTCAGGGCGGACCACGTTCTCTGGATTTTGCTTGCACATTGTGTAACAACCTCATCAATCTACATTAGAGAAATATATGTTGACGTAATGTGTTGGTCTGGCTTACCTGTGGTTTCAGCATTGGTACCAGTCAGTCACGTGGTCTCTGTTTTTAAAGAGTGGGCTTTCTTTTCTGACCCTTTTTTTTTTTTTTTTTTTTTTTTTTTTTTACAGACTACCTGCAACAATGAGCGACAAGCCCGACATCTCAGAGGTGACCAACTTCGACAAGACCAAGCTGAAGAAGACAGAGACGCAGGAGAAGAATCCCCTGCCTACAAAAGAAAGTAAGGCTATATATATATATATATATATATATATATATATATATATATATATATATATATATATATATATATATATATATATATATATATATATATATATATATATATATATATATATATATATATATATATATAAATAAAAATTTCTTTTGACTCTTTCTGTGCTCTTTGCTGACACTTGTGTAAGAAAATGGGAGCTTGGCACAGTATGGTCTTAATGTTAGGAATCTCACATCTCCTTCCCTTCCACAGCCATCGAACAGGAGAAGGCAGAGACGTCGTGAAGACCTCCCGTCATGCACTGTACACCTCCCCGCCCCCACCCACACCCCACCCCACTGCCCCCACCCTTCCTCCCGCATTGCCTTGTTTTCAGTCACTTCTTTTTAGCTGTATAACTTTGTAACCGAAATTATGAAACGACGACAATAACCAAGCTGCGCAGCTTGCGGAGGGATGATGCTTTCGTCAGGCCGGCCGGCCCCGTCCCTTCAACAAATACCACCTTAACCACCTTCTTACTCATCTTCCCGATGAGGATGATGAGGATTTGTAAGAGGAGGAGGGGGAACAGCAGAAGGTTCACGTCTCTTCTTCAACACCGCCTTGGCACGCAGCAGAGAGGCCTAAGGGACGGGGCGTGGCCTGCGTCCCAGGAAGCCCATCACTGTCTCACACGCCCATCACCCAACTTCCTGTGTGGCTGCTTTTTTGCACCCAAGTTAAGGCGTCAAGCTTTTTTGTTTTTTGTTTCTTCGTATTCTAATTTTCGGGAAATGCACAACTTTGTTTGTACGCTGGCCAAAAATGTAAATGCCCAAAAAAGTTGATACTGTTGTCTGTCACAATGCTTTTTTTCTTTTGCATGTACACAAGGATGACAATGTAATGGATTCCATCTAGATCTGGGAGAAGCTCAAACGGACCTTTTTTATTTACGGTAAAAAATGTAACGCCCTTTTTGTCGGAGTGATCGGGATAGCTTTTGTGTTGCAACCTGTCTCGAATGAGGAGAAGGAGAAAAATATATATACCGGCAATTGATTCCATTTGTCTGCAACAGTAGGAGTTCCAGTAGTCATGTTACTCTGCCTCTGTCACAAACCATTACCAGAAATGGGAAACCGTGAAATGTTGTAATAATAAAAGAATTTGTTACTAAAGATCTGTGATGCCGAGTGCTTTTTCACACAAATCCTCAACACAATTTTTCTTTATTTTTTTTCTTTTATCCTTTTGACACCGCTGCACGTTTCATCACAGTCGTCATACTCCATTTTTAGTACAGTTGTACTTTTGCGAACCTAATATTGTAGCTTACAGTTAAGACTGCTCGTCTTGGCCTAACCCACCTTTCACACTTAGACTGCAGATGCCAAACAATCCTTTTAGAATTACTTTAGGGATGAGGCTGTGCACTATTAAAAGGCTAAATGTCTCAAGCCCTACAGGGCTTTACCAGCACAGGACATGAATTTGTATGTGTGTAGAGAGAGGAGGGAAGCGAAAGCAACTTGTTAAACCATCTGTCACAAAGGTCTTCTCTCAAGAGGTTGTGGTAAGCACACAGCTCATTTTACAGCGACTATTGCAGAGAAACCAGTCCTGCAATCCAGGAAGTAGACTCTTCCTACTGTGGACTTTTAAACCCCAGAATTAGCTATATGCTCTTATTTTTTATATATTTTTTTTAAATGTATGAAGGACTTATAAAAAGCATGAAAATGGGAACAAGGTGAATCAGTAACACTGTGCATGCATCTGTTATCTGGTGTGATTCATTGGTGAGCAGTGAGTGGCTTATGGGACACCACAGTACAGTACATCCTTAGCGGGAGATTTACTCAACCCTTCGTCCTAAATTAGCCACCACCTACAAAGCCTTAATGTCATTAGCATGACATCACTGACATGTCCTGCTGCAAACGGCATGCATTAATACCTATATGTAATGGTACTTTCGCTCAATTGAGATGTGACTGTGTTTAGTCCGCATGAAGGTAGCATTTTGAATGCTAAAGCTATCAGCAAGGATGAAGGGATCACGTGGGCCATGAATTTACAGTTTCAAGCATGTCAGATGCATCCTCGTTGCAGTATTTAACTCTTGTAGGTGTGTTTCCTTATCATCATCATCATCATCATCATCAAGCTTACGCAGCTATTTCTACCGAGGCCAATGGTAAGATCGATCTCAGGCCTGCAACTCTTACGTGTAAGTGGATTGGTGTTAAATCAGGTGCTCTTAATAGGGCATTAATCTGCGTTGAGGTAGGAGGGGGGAGATGTGGAGGTTAGTGGGGCTAGTGCAGGGAGCCTATAGGCCAAAGCCTCGCAGGTCCTCCCTCAAATGGGATTAGCACGTCACCTCGTCTCCCCTCTGCATGCTGCATGGCTCCGCGCAGGCCTGCGCGGCAGCTTTCACAGAATAAAATAAAGTGACAGAGGATTGAAGGTGGAGCGGCAGATTGGGTGGAGTCACTGTGCAGTGCCTGGTAACCCACGGCAACAGCTGCTGCTGCTGCTGCTGAGTCACTTTCTGGGGTTGGGCGGTGGGATGCTTGTTATCCTCGTGGGGACTGCTCTCTCTCAGCACTCGTCATTAAACCCTCCCTGCTGGCATTTGTTGAATATTTAAGAGATTATGAACGCAGCACATTCTGCATTTAGACATATTTGACCATCTGTCTCCTGCAGCCTCTTGTCTTTGCAACTGTCCTGATTAACCGAGGGAGTGACTGATTGGTTGGTTGATCGATTAATGTTTAGAGAATGCACACGTGCCACAGTGAAAGCTCCGTCAGCAGGCAGTACTGGGTTCAAATCAAATAAATGAGCGGCGACGTATCGGTAGTACAGCTCATTCGCCAAGTGTCCTCCTCTTATCTGTGGTAAATAGTATCTGCAGGTTGCTTTTTCCTCAGAGCCGGCCCACTGAGTCAATTATCTTCCTATCGTTCGCTGGCAGAGACAAACACCGGGTCTGCTGTTCGATTTCCATGGCAACTACACACCCAGGAGCTACATTAGCTTTAAAAACGCAGCGGTGTCTTTTGGCTGCAGAGATACAAACAGAAAGTATAGGGGACTAAACAGGAAAAACCCTGTTTAAAGCGGCATCTTTGTGTCATTATTATGGTTTCCTGTCCAAACCAGTTCTCTCTGGAGTGGTGTCATTGTTGAGCTCTGGCTATCTCAGCTGTCTGATGTTAATAAAAATTTAAAAATAAACCACACACACAAAATTAGCTGCACCCAGCAAATATGCAACATTTGTTCCTTCTCTGCAGCCGCGTGTCAAAGGTTATCGAGTCCAGTCGACACATGGCAATGACAAGCATACGTGGTATGAGCAGCCTTGTGTCAAGGCTCGAGGGCCATGGGTATTTTAAGCTCATAGGATGTGACTCCAGAGTGTAATTAAATACAGCTATCGAGGCGCTGCGGGGACCCCAGCGCCGGCTTATGGATGACATTTAACCCTAAACTAAGCAAAGGAATGATTTTTAGTTGGGTTTTTTTCCCGATCATGCTCATAACAGAATGGCATACCATGATTTCTTCATACATACAGGACAATGCTGTTGTATTTTCTTAGGTGGTAGTAGTGCAAAAGAAATCCATTTTAGCAAATCAGTAAGCGTAGAAGCAGCCCTGTCTTTAGTTGTTGCCATAATGCATTTTTTTCCCTCAATATATTATATATTATATTATAGCCATAAAGGAACACTTAATTCTTTAGTTTATCTAGCTCCAAATACATGTATTTCACTGGACAGCGTCAATGAGCTACATTAACTTAAAACATTAACATTATCTATTAGTCCTGGAAGATGGTTTGCTTTTTTTTTCTTGATTTCCTTTATTCTTGTCTAATGTAGACCTGTCAGTTATTATGATTAGTTAGTTATTAGTTATTAAGTATAAGTGATATGATGAAACTGAACAGAGGAGTGGGTTTATCCAACAAAGTTCACTGGTTCAATTTATTGGACATTTTGCTCAGTTGTCTGAGCATTGGGCCTTTTAAGTATCGGTTTACATACATTGTTAGTGTTGATCCTCATGCTAAGTACACGCATTGATATGTTTTTGTTTTTTTATGCAACAGGCCTCAACATTTTTTCACCAGTCATGTCCTCTTTGTGCAATGTGTTTACAGATAAGTGCTGTTCTGCATCCGGAGTTAGCCGGGAAGCAGGAACTAACTTTTAATAGCACTTCTTTTTTTTTTTTCTGAAACAAAGACACACAAAGTCCGGTGAAATAGAGGAGAGCAAAACACTCAGCATGAGCCAACGCTTTCTGGAAGACCGAGCAAACGGGCACTGTTATAGCTACAGGAAGCACAGAAACAGCTGGAAACCACCTAGACGTCAGTGCTAGCTCTCTTGTTGCATTAATTGGTAATTTACAGCACAACCTGAGGATCGGTAAAAGTCGGTTAAACAGTTGTATGACCGCTAACAGTTGTATGACCGCTAATTGCACCATCAAACTGATGCGTTAAAAGTACAGCTGGCCTGTTAAGATTCAGTGGGGCAGAGCGCGGGGCGTGGTCCCAACGTTGCAGCTGCAGGCTGAGCTTGCCAGTCTGTAGCTTGGGTTTGATTATCCCAGACATGCTCTATTAGTCTGGCCCCGATCAATGCTCTCTAAATGGTGCTTCATATCGCTTGTAAATGCATTAGCCAAACGCATTGCGCAGAATCGATCCATGTACACCAGAGCCAAGCGCATCCCAGTGTGTCCAATCGACTCATTGTGACTTGATGAGGTGGGCCTGAAAGCGTCCACTCGGAGGTGACGACCGACGGTGTGAACAAAGGAGACTTTAGAGTGTGACTTCTGCAGCTCGCAGCCGCGCACGCGTGACCACACATGAGCCTCCATGCGTGCGTGAGTCACCTCTGTGCGTCCACGAGGTGCGACAACACAGAGAAGCTCTCTGCGGGCTGCTGTCCCGTCCCCCGTGGGTTTATACAGAGCGACAGCCTTGACATTTTTTAATTTCCGAGTGGAGAGGCGGTGGCTGCCATGCCGCAGACGAGACCCTCCCTCCCCCGCCTCAGGCACCCTCTCTGCATCTCCTCTTCCTCTTCCTCCCCCCCCCTCCTCCTCACAGGAGATGATATTGCTGCTGCAGACACCTGCCACTTTTGGTTTCTCTTTTACAAAATTAGAGTTAACATCCATTGATAGCAACACATGTGGTGCTTTCTATGTTGTGGTTAGATAACTGGACGATTTGCAGTCCATTTAGAAATACATATTAAAATTGCAGAGTGCAAAAAAAATTAATTTCCTGAACCTTAAAACATGACTTTTATCTGTACTTCGCTGTGCAGCATCACAAAAAAAAAAGAAAACTTCCCCTTTTCACATCTCTCAAAATATAAGATTGAGACACACGCTGCTTTGGACGGACTAAAAGGACCAGACATTTATTTTCAGAATCTTTTGTGAGTTTAAAAAGAAGCTCAGCAGAAGTAAATCAAGTTTTTTTCTGCTTTCTGAAATTTAAACCTGAGAAGAGTGTGTGGCGCCCAAAAAACTCTCCAAGGCCCAGTAGCTCGCTGGAAGAATGTTGATCATGAGTGTTAATTACCCTGGTAGTCCCAGTAGGGAGCTGCTTAATTACTGCCCCCTTGCTAATAACAAGCTTAGTCATGTCATGCCCTTATTTGGGTTTTCTTCATCATCCCGAGAGCAAAGGTTGGGAAACTACCTTCCGCAATTAATCGACCAATCAGTCAATTTTATTTCAAAATTTGTCACATGAAATCATATAACCAGTGATATGTTATCCTAGCCTGGTCCTACCAGTCTCTGGTACATTTCATTAGTACAGAGAGTCTGGCCACTCTCCATTGACAAGTGTTAACTTGCTTGAAGGCGGGTACTCTGTTGAAGTCTAAAACTATTGGATCTGCCCAGAGCCACTCTGGATCTGGGCAGGAACTAATCGCTAACGTTCGGTCGTGACGGCGGCTTAGCATAGCCAGCGTTCGCCTTAGTCAACTCCTTCACCACTAACGGAGCGAGCTGGAAAATCAAACTTTTCCCGAACCCCCGTGGGCAGGAGGGCCACAACATCATGGCCACCGACAAAACTCAGCAAAGATTGTTCTTGCTCGGGCTTTAACTTCTGGATATCAGGCAGCGTTGCCACAACGGACCGAATATTCGCATCTTTCTCCGCCGCCATTACGTAACTACAACTCAAACTAGCGCAGGACTTCAACGTCATCGTTCCCAGCCACTCCCTCTGGTCGCTTATTGGACCGCCAAAGATTCGGCCGGAGAAAACCCAAGAATATACCGCAAAACCTAGACAGAGTGCTGAAGGAAAAGGAAAATTGAGCGGAAGTACGTAGGAGGGCGGAGCCGGGCTCATGTTAATCCCATCAGCTCCTGTGCATGATTCATCATTAAGCAGAATGGGGCCGTCAGATAGACGCACAGAAAAAGAGTCTGGCCAAGTATCGGCAAAAGTACACCACAGCTCCCGACATCGCGCTGGAAACCACTGCAGGCACGGAGGCTCACCGTCCGACGCCTGCACACTGGCAGGATGCCCAGGAGAGAAGTCGCAGTCAGCGTTCACTTCCTCCACGCTGGCCTCGGTGCCCATCTCTGATGTAGAGATGGAGATGGACGCGGAGATGGTTTAGCTTGTCCGCTTATTTCGAAAATTGTAGCCATAGGTCGTAGCTGATAGCCATCCTTACCTTTTCGTCTGCGTTTACTCTGATGTTTACATGTGAAAACCTCGACCGGCAAGGCTAGCAGAGTCAGCAGGAGACTGGCGGGTTGATTTCCCAATCCTGATGAGCAACTCGTAATCATGAGATGGCTGCAGAGATAGTCACGCTAGCTGGAGCTTATCTTCTCCATCTTTTCCCCGGTGTTTACTCTGTATACATTTGAAAACTTGGCCGGCCAGCTGGCTAGCCGAGCAGGCCAGAGCCCGGCAAGTTGATATCCTGATCCTGATGAGGGACTTATAGCCATATGCCATCACCGTCCAACGTCAACCACATGAAGAACAACTAATATTTGTAAAATAGACAATTCAGCTTAAATCTTGTCGAGCTGACAGAGAGGCAACTGGAGAGTTTCCGTGCCTTCCAGAACATGAAGATACGTTCAAACTCTTACCTTCGGACTGAAAGAATGCGATACACAGATATACGCAGACACAAGGCGGATGTTCCTGATGTGTGGGCAACTTTGTTTTGCCTGTTGTCACACCTGGATAGGTTGTGAAAAACAACAAAATATGCTCATATGTGCCTCAGCTTGCAGTCTCTGTGAATCTGACCGATTTATTATTATGTTCTTCTCTATAATGTTCTTGACGCTTCAGCTCTGCATATGCAGGTGAAATACCCAAGGACACCTTTAAAACCCACAGTGTTTGTGCTCCCACAAACGCTGATTGATGATTCTGTTTTGGACATTGCTGTCGGCGACTGCATGTGCTTGATAAAATTGCTCTTTAATCATGCTGTAATTAAGAGAAGTCGCTGGCTGTTTGCCTCATGCAGATGAACCAGGAGTCTCTCAGTGGATGTTTTTTGTGGCTCTATCATAAGGGTGGAGTTGCACCGTGTCACAACTTCTCTGTTCTTCTCTTCACATGGCCTAAAAAGATATAAAATGTGCTTGTTGCCATCTATCAGCTCATTATCTTTGTTTTGAGCGCCCTGGGGTTAATGACATTCTCATGCTGCTCGAGATAGCATTCTATAGCATGCTGCTCCTCATGTCATTTCCTCTCTTCAGGGCTTCAGCAAAGCATCCTCATGGTGTTACATCATATGGCGTGTGTGACATGAGACTTGCTCAAACAATGTTGCTCAAAGGCTTTATTGCGCAACCCGTCGCTGGGGTCTGAAATGCACACAGGACACAATCACCATTAGCTTTAACGAGCGTCACGTGGTGCGAGTTGCACACGCACATACTCAGAGAGTTGTATTACTGTAAATATTGTTTTTATCTCACACAGTTTTGTCAACACCGCACCCATAATCCACTTAACCTCACGTCTCATAGTTGTTTGACACAGTGTTTATTTTCTATTTCCCGTTGGCGAGGTCCGTCCAGCGGCGATAACGCCTGCTGGCATGGCGGTGAGTCACAGTGGGCCAAGGTCTGCTCCAAGCTGTGTCAGCAATAGCAAAGCAATACACTCACTTACAGGGCAAGGTAAGACAACAAGGAAGCTGGACTCCTGCCATCGACCAAGAAGTTGGGAGCATGCACAAAGCAAAGTCCCTGTAATTATCAACATTATCAATGAAGTATATTCCCAAAATCTAGAGAATATGCTGTTTGGTTATCTGAAATTCCATTAGAGAAAATATATTGATGGGAAAAAAATTGCAAAAAGAATGTGACACACATATAAGCTAATGATGAGTGATATAGTTTAACCCAAAAACAACGTCGACTGTGCTAATCTGGTATACAAGATACCATCTCCCACTTAAATTCTTGTTTAAGTGGGAGATGTGGTCTTAAATGTTATTTATTTAATCATATAAACGTGTAAAAATGACAAATCTTTATGTAAGGCTAAGCTAACTGTCTCTGAGCTATAGCTTCAAAATTATACGTTTGTCGACTTCATATTAAGTAGACAAAAAAAGGATGCTTTAAAGGAATATTTTGAAATTGTGATAACATGCAGGTTGACACCACTCTCATGTCTGTGCACTAAATATGAAGCTACACATCCAGCATTTAGTTAGCTTAGCTTAGCATAAAGACTGTAAGTAGGGGGAAACAGCTAGCTTGGTTCTGTCCAGCAACTAATTAACACATTATATCATGTTTGCAGTCCTGTTGTTACTATACTAAGCGTGAGCTAGCGATTTTTATTCTAAGCTAAGCTAACCATCTCATAGCTATAGCTTCATATTTAGTTTACAGACATGAAAGTGGTGTCGAAAGAACGCAAATGAGCGTATTTCCCCCCAAAAATGTCCATTTATTTATACGATAGCAACTTAATTCATCGTTTTTCATCAGGGTCACGGTTAACCTCTGTTTTAGCACACTAAGGGCTCTTTATTCAGTGAAGACAGGCATGGTTACAGATATTTGGGTTCAAAGATGGACTGAAATGTGACATATCTGAGCTGAATGCATTATGAACCCTTAACAATGTACAGTATGTTGGGAAAAAGAAAGGCGACTCTGTGGTGTGCTGTGCTGAGAATAATTATACAACATAAAGCATCCCACACACACATACACACACCTGCATTCACGCCCACAGTCCCAAACGCTCATGAATGCCAAGAGATTTTAAAACCCAGAGAGCCGATTTTACCCCCTCGTTAGCGGAAAGTTTTGCCTCATCCTGAGATGCATTAAAGATTTAACGTCTGAGAAGAGGACGCTTGGGGTGTGCGCATAGAAATATAATGATCATATTGATCTCGTGGCTTATTTTGCCACTGCAACGTCTGCAAGTTGGATGTTCATGAAGGCATTTTGCAATGTTTTTGGAAGCAAACCCTAAAAAAAAAAAAAAAAAAAATCAATCGGTTTAAATTTTTTCTCTTGTCAAACAATAGCCGAGCCGAAATTCCTGGGAGTGTATTTTGTTGAGCTCGAGGTCAGCTGCAGCCTTTGCTGTCAACAGTCCGGGACACAGCCAAGGACATTAACACAGACACTAAACCTTAATTTACCAGTCTCTCCAGGCATCCGAGGAATTCTGGACCACATGTTGTTTTGTCTAAAGGAAGTGAATACTCTCATTGAGAACTTTTATTTTGGAAAAACACAAATGTTATCGCAATGAAAAGGGATGTTGGACTATGACACAATATGCAAAAAACAAACAAACAAGGAGATATTACTAAATGGCTTTTTGAAACTGAAAAAAAACAATGTCCATGCCTTGAGCCCTCTGTGAGGAAGCTGCAGGTTGGATCGCTGAGCCTGACCTTTGACCTTTCTGTGGTTGGCAGCAATAGAATCCAATTTCCCAACAGGGATCAACTGACTGAGAGTTGTTATCATCGCAGTATTTTGCTAAATTGATTTGGAGTCTCAGGAACCGAACCCGCACTCAGTCTGGATGGTTTTTTTCCGATTTGGTTTTTCTCCAGTCTGATGCTGCCAAAGGTCGTGGTGAGTTGAATCCAAACCCGCAGCATTGCAAGTTCAATTCTTCTTGTCTTAGTCCTTCAGGCTTTTTTTTACCCCACGTAGAGGAATGAGCCTCAGTCGCCGCCAAAATCTGCTCGGCTTCGTCAGCCTCCTGAATGTCCCAGCATGCCCTTCCAACTTTTTAGAAAGAAAAAAAAAATAAAATGAATAAGGCCTTTTGTGTGCTTGCTCTGTCCAAAAAGGGAAGTCTGGCTGCACTTTACTTCCTCTCACTGTATCAGTAATTACTGTAGTTGCTGCTTTTGTTGGCAAAGTTTCAGAATTAGTTTGTATGATAAAAAAAAAAGAATGTAAAAAATAAGAGTTTCACCTCACGGATGTATAATCTTTAACAACTTTTTTTCAGTCACTTAATACAATCATTAACTGTTCCATCATGTGTGGCTCAAGTCAGAGGGGTCTATATATTGTCTCCATGGCAACAGACATGCAACCTCGCCATGGATACGTGGCTGAAAATGATGTGGCTGTTTGATACTGCTAAACGCTAAAAATATCTCATGTCATGTTTTCATCTAGAGAGGAGTGATGCTCCCCTCATTAGGGATGAATATGCCAATGTGGAAACAACAAGATGCTTTCACTTTGTATTGAAACTGTTTGTTAAGTCTAGATTAGACTATTAGCAGTGGGAAAGTGTTGTTGTGCCATGGTGCATGTTTTAGATCAGCTATTTATTGATTTAATCAAATTGCAATGGCTTAACTGTCACCAATGATTGAAAAGCAAACAAACTTCCCAGACTGTGACTCACAGATTGGGTGAGCAATTTAGGTCAACACCCAACCAATAAAGATGTCGAGACCTAAATAACAGTCATTGACTGTTATCAAGGCTGTTAATCCTGGGGGATTGAAATAGTGTTTGTGTATGTGAGTCAGCAGATGAATATGTCTTAATAAGAAACCAGCTTCAGTTTCTAATTTTGGAAGAGGTTTGTGTAAAGAGAGCAGCTCTAAAGGCCTCCGTCCCCACTGGAGGGATAATTCTGTTGTGGATGCACGAGGAAGTCAAGGAGCTGATTGCTCTTCCTGTTTTTGGGTGCAAGACTTTGGCTCAGCTGCGCTCCGTTCTGCCAAGTTTCCTCCATCTGAGTATCAAAGGTGAAACCGCGTTGTTATGAGGTCCGCATTAATGAATTATGGAGGTTTGTGGGCAGCACATTTGTTTATAACAGTAGATGGTTCCCATGAAAACAAGCCAAAGGGACATAATGTGAAGAGGTTACACACGAAGAGAGGAGTGATGGGGATCCATGCGTTTGCACACAGACGCTGATGTGTGAAGAACTCGCGCTAATGCTGCTTGTACTTGCAATTCCCCCCCAAACGCTCAGTTTCAGGATTGGAGCCGTTGCTGGCTGAATAGAATCCCAGATGCCTGAGTCCCCCTCCGTCTTTGCAGGGGGAAACAGCCGGTCCCTGTGTCTTTTTGTCCGATGAGGCCCCCTCCCTACATAAAGGCTTTAGTCAGACGTGTGCCTACATTCCCTCACCCCCCCCCCCCCACCTCCACCATGCCAATCCAAGTTCGACTGGACTCCTGCCCAGATGAGCACCGACTCACCCTCTTTGTCTGCAGATCTGGCACATGACCTGCTCTCACAACTGGCACCGTGGGCCGAGCTCCAAACGCCACCCATGCCCCTATTGTTCCCCATGCCCCATTTTGGCCCCCCAAAAAACTCAATGCACCCCAGCGTAGGCACACCGCCAAGACGGACACAACAATAATGGCGTCAGTGCTCACGTGTTATGAGTGTTAAGTAACGGCTTTATTGGAGCGGTCCTCGGTGGGCAGGCTTTGGCATTGTTGTTGTTTGGGTTATCTCTCAAATTTTCTTTTGAAATGATTGGAATATCTCGACAGCAGCAAGACCCACAATTAAATACTCACCGTGTCTTTATTACCTTTCTTTTTTTTTGCGCTAAAGTACAGCATATGTACTGTACCTCATAACCAAAACCAAAACCTCTTGATAAAAAAAAAGCCCCTAAATATCCCACCATCCATCCATCCGCACTAAAGTACAGCATATGTACTGTACCTCATAACCAAAACCAAAACCTCTTGATAAAAAAAAAGCCCCTAAATATCCCACCATCCATCCATCCATCTACCAACCACCTTTTACTGTACAACAAACAACAAGACCTGTTGAAATGTCTGAAATGGTGCAACGCCATGACAGAAGCTCGTCTCGCCTCACCAGCAACAGCTGATTTGTGTCATTATAGGCAGCAATTGTTCAATAAAAAAAAAAAAAAAAAAAAAAAAAAAACTGCTAGACCACATCAGAGAAGAAGTGTAAAACCCACATACAGGCCTCATCTTCAGACATTGCTCTCACGAGAATGTAAATTTGTTATAAATATGTTTTATCCCAACTGTTACACAATAGGTTAGCATTCCGATGCACTTTTTGGAACGCGCTGGATGTGGGCGGGAATAACTGATGTGACAGAGGAGGGAATGTCAGCTGTGAATTTGAGCGCCCCGCCATCCCGGAAAAACTAAATCTATGAACAAGATGGTTGGATGGTATTTCCCCTAAAGGCTGCTTTAAGGCCTCCAGAAAAAAATGAATTCTTTTTTAAGTATTTCACTGTAATAACAAGCAGCTGGATGAAGCCTAAAGTGCTGTGAGTATGAGGATGTGTAAAATGAAACTCCTGCAGCCAAAATATTCACCAGCGAGAGCAAACAGAGTAAATCCCTCCTCAATCTCCCTCTGGTTATGATTTGATTAAGAAGGAGTATTTCTCCACGTTGCGGCTTGCTATGAACATTATCTGGCCCTCAGCTCCGATGACAGAAAGTTGAGACTAAACAGCAGAGGAATAACAGGAGGAACAGAACCCTTTACTCTCCTTCTTCATCCGCCCTCCCCCAGCTTCTCCTTCTCATAGGTCAGAGTGGGGTTACTTCCCAGAAACAGGCCCACCCTCGATCTCTCTCTTTCTATAACAAATATTCCCAAACATAAGAGCACTCAAAGCCCGAGGAGCCATGAAACTCATATAGCTACAGTCAGGGGCGTCGGACTGGGGGGAGGGGGGGACTGAGTATACAGGGTCCTCATGTGAGGAGGGACCAAAGGGATGCTAGAATGAATAGCTGTGGATGCGGGGAGGGGCCCATAGAGAATGCCTTTGTACAGGGTCCAGAATCTTGTGCTACGCCCCTGGCTACAAACTGTTGACAGTGTATTTGAGGCGTGATATGTCATCTCATATGATGACATATCATCTCATGGCTGTTCCAAATGTGCGTCTTGCTAAAGGAACGATGATAGACAGCGCGCTAAGTGCGTTGACATTGGTACGGCAAATGAAGACAAACACAAGAGCTAAAGTAGGTCAACTCAAAAGGTAAAACAGGGTCTTTAAGCAGTGGAAGACAGCCATTTTAACATCACATTTACATTCCACCGAGCTAGCTAGGGTGATGAGATTAGATAGCGGTCAAGTCAAACCTCATGTTTCCCCACAATGCGGCCTCTATCGGCCCTTTAGCATCTGATATGGAAACAATAGGCTAATGTTAGCGACTGCCTGGCAGCCTCTCACATTCCTGCATCCACCAGACAGATCAGCTTGTGGACAACCTGAAGCCATTAGAAGCTAATCAATTAGCACGGTGACGGGAAGAGCGCCGCTAAATTGATTCTGTCTTTTGCACATCTATGTCATGTCAGGGCTCGGCAGAGGGAGCGCCTGGCTGCCAGAGGGGTGAAATGTTTTAGTTGGATTGTAAGGCCGGGCTCGGTGCCGATAAATAGGACAACTGGTGCTTCTAGCTACAGTAAGACTGCACGTCGGGAAGCTCTCTGCAAAGCAGACAGCTTACTTTTTTTTTTCTCATTACTTTCAATAGAAAGGACATGCTGATGTGTGTTCCTGACAGCAGCAAGAGCTTAGGATACTTTTATGGCTAAGGAGATTTTAACGGTTAGCTTAAGATTTAGCTTTATGTAAATTGACTCATTGGCAGCTAAACATTGCTTTAAAGCTATATATTTCGTCTCATTGCAATCCAGAATGTGTTGTATTTTAATAACTAGTGGCGATTGCTTGGCCTCTGGTACTGCTGCTTGCAGCTTTCTCGAGAGCCGCTCATCCAAACAGCACGTACACTCGACCAGTGGTGGAGTGTAACTAAGTACATTTACTCAAGTACTGTACTTAAGTACGCATTTCAGGTATTTTTTACTCCATTACATTGATCTGACATCTTTAGTTACTAGTTACTTTACAAATTAAGATTTTTGCACACAAAACACAGTTTTGAAGGCTGAAATGATTAGCTGATTAAACACGTAGTTGATTGACAGAACTGTTTGGATGGTTTCCAGTTTCTAAAATGGGAGGATTTTTCTGCATTGAGTACTTTTACTTTTAATACGTTAAGTACATTTTCCTGATGATACTTACATACTTTTGCTTAAGTAACATTTTCAATGCAGGACTTTCACTTGTAACAGAGTATTTTTTACAGTGTGGTATTATTACTTTTGCTTAAGTAAAGGATCAGAATACTTCTTCCACCACTGCACTCCACACTGGTGCTTCCTTGCGTCCCGAGCTAGCAATTTCCACCTGTTCCACCTCTTCCACCAGTCTTTATGCTAAGCTAACTATCTCCTGGCTGTAGCTTCAAATTCAGCACGTCAGCCCCCTCTAAACTACAAGTAGACTTCTAAATGTCATCAGCTAGTAACTGTCATAGACCTTAGTGTTCCCCTAATACTGTATCTGAAGTCTCTTTATATAGACCTTAGTGGTCCCCTAATACTGTATCTGAAGTCTCTTTATATAGACCTTAGTGGTCCCCTAATACTGTATCTGAAGTCTCTTTTATATAGACCTTAGTGGCCCCCTAATACTGTATCGGAAGTCTCTTTCCCGAAATTCAGCTTTGGTGCAGAACTACAGCCACTAGAGCCAGTCCCACAATGAGCTTTCCTTAGGATGTGCCATTTCTGTTGAGGAGGAGAGTGGGAGGGGCAAGGTGGAGGGTGGGGGTGTGGCCTTGACCAACTGCCACTTTTCTCGTTTGAAAGCCATGATGTCTCTCTCTCATGGGTTGGCCAAATTCTCTGGGCGGGCAAAGCAGAGAAAGGGGAGGTAACCTTGCTCTTTATGACCTCATAAGGAGAAGATTCCAGATCGGCCCATCTGAGCTTTCATTTTCTCAAAGGCAGAGCAGGATACCCAGGGCTCGGTTTATACCTATCGCCATTTCTAGCCACTGGGGGACCATAGGCAGGCTGGGGGAACTCATATTAATGTTAAAAAACCTCATAAAGTGAAATTTTCATGCCATGGGACCTTTAAATACACAGTCTGTAATTAACAACAAATGAAAGTACTTAACACACCATTTAAAACCCTGTCACAAAGCAAATGTTCCATCTTAACACAGACTGGTCAGGTGCGTTTCAAGTCATGGCACAGTATATGTGCTGCTTTGTGATAGTGATTGAACACCTTGCAAATACAGCACCTTCACTGTGATACATTCATCTCATTTAGCCGGTTGCAGCACTAATGCATTTGACTGAAGGTTGTAATCTGTAACATAAAGTAGCTGCACACGAGTGGGAGTGGACGAAGCCCAGAGGAATTGAAAACGCGTGGTTAAAGTGTAAGAAATAAAGGTCACATGAAAGAGGATCTCGCAGACAAGAAGAGAGCAACCTGTTTTCATGGGAACTGAAGCAGCGGCGGGTATGTCGTGTTGTGTTTGCTTGGCCTTGGGGGGGATCGGGGGGCATTGTCTAAACCACTGTGTAAACTTCCTCTTAATGTTAAAAGGTGCTGTGTGATCTGGTTTTATTCCTCAAGCTCCTTTCAAACCTGCCAAAAGTATTAGTAGTAGCAGTAGTAGTCTATGCTGTCCAGTGACAAGTTTTTTTTTTTTTTTTCTTCATTCCTGAAAGAAATATGTGTTTATGTTCCCAAACAACAGCGAGTTCCCCTCTGTTATGAAAATGTTGATCCAGGATTACAGCTCATCTCTGTCAGGCCGTATCAGCGGCCACCGGCAGTCATTTCTAATAAACATACAAAGGAAGCAGCGGAGAATTAACTTCACCACATGAAGAACAGATTGCAGACTTAAATAAGACTCTCCTCAATTTATCAACATTGCGTTGTCATGGAAATGCTCGCCGGGGCCCAAAAGTGAGCAGATGGCTTGAGAAAAATCGATGGCTGCGACTCAAACTAGCTGATTCGCTGATTTGCTTCAGACCCAAGGGGGAGAGTGTTAGGACTCGCTGGCAGCTTGTGTTTCACTGGTTGTGTGTGTGTGTGTGTGTGTGTGTGTGTGTGTGTGTGTGTTTGCAGTGTAAGATGGGGACAAACATGCACAGAACTGCCACTATCCCCCACGTACCCAGTGCAAAGGGTTTATTGTCTTTTGGCTCTAACAAGTAAGAAATTCCGACAAGTATAAAATTTCTATTATGTAAAGATGGAAAAGAGGTGAAACCTTCTGAGCAGTTTCAAGCTGAAATTCAAACTGAAATTAAAGGAAAATCAGTATATATATATATATATATATATATATATATATATATATATATATATATATATATATATATATACATCTTGTATACTCACTAGAAGAAATACTAAATAGGAATTTCAATTGTATTTGTAATATTGCTTTAATTCCAATGCCCACAAAGACAACTCGGCAAGCTTAGACACGAAAATATAAGCGTTTTATTCTCTTTTGAAAATTTGAAAAATATGCAGAATAGCTGCAATATCATTGTAAATTATATTTAAATTCCACTTTGACTTTAATGTTAAAGATCCAATAAGAGCATCTGAACTTCTGGTGACCTGGAAATGGAAATCAATCACGCAAATCCACTATCTTCTTCTGAAATTGTTTAATAAAAAAAAAAAAGAATAAGCATTTTTACATCTGTGCTCTTATGCAATCTTATATAATCTCTCAACTTGATCACTAATACTGTCAACATCAATCACTCATATTTTCCTTGAAGCACTGTCTAACTTTTATTTTGAAATCTGCTGCACAAATAAAGATTAATGTCATTGTTTTTCTTTGTTTATTGTATTAATATCAATAGTGCTGACAGACAGCAGTCTGTCCTATGATGCAACTTTCCAATATTACCCATAATCCACCGGGATCCAGTCCGTTGTCTTACATACAGTAGAAGCAGCCAATCAGACCTTGCCTTATGTAATCCCTGCATTCATCTAGCATCACAGTGAAGGCAGATAAATAGTGGAGGAGTGGTTTGCATGTAGGCACACACACACACACACACACACACACACACACACACACACACACACACACACACACACACACACACACACACACACACACACAAACACCCATCATTTCATCGATCTTGAACTAGACTGCCATTGTCCCTCTGGACACATTTTTCTCTTTCTTTGTCTGTCAGCCTTTCAGTCCTTTTACACTCCCTCTCTCTCTCTCTCTCTCTCTCTCTCTCTCTCTCTCTCTCTCTCTCACACACACACACACACACACACACACACACACACACACACACACACACACACACAGTCCACTAAGACCATCCATAATTGCAAGCATTCCTCCTCCCCGAGTCAACATCTCCTGTTGTGCATTCCTCAGACATTAGACCGAGCCACAGCAGCAGCAGATAGGAATTACTGTTACCACTTCTGTTTCCATTAATGCCATCACAGAAATGGTATGTGAATTAAAAGTGACGTATAAATCTCTGGATGTTTGGGATGCTATGAATGAAGATTGTGTTTTGTTAACTCTGTGAGGCACTAGGCATGTGCAGTATGATACAATACAATACATAGGTGGAAAGTAACACCTTTATTGTGTATGTTTTCATAGATTATTCTGGTCACAGTGAATGTGAAGCCAAGTTTTCAGCATGCTACTAATCTCTGAATATGTTTACATGCTATTAACATAGAGGCCTTTTTTTTTCTAGACTTACACATTGAACTTAACTCTGGAACTGAACCCAGTGCTGATGAAACCACAGCAGGAAGTAGCCTTTAAAACTACAATGTGTAACATTGTAGTTGCTGAAGTGACTCACCTCTCCAAACCAATCACCCACTTCCCCTCCTACTCCCCCACCCCTCAGCTCCTTTCTGCCCGTTGTCCTTTTCTCTCTCTCACTGTACAGTATTAACAGACCCGTGGCGGGAAAAGCCAGCCGCGCCATTGTAAGATTGGGGGGGGGCGCCGTTGGTTGGCTGCGGACAACAGCCAACCAATGAGAAGGACCCCCTACTGCGACAGCTGTCGTGCTGTTTCACTGATCTGTGGGCATTCCTGCTCATTAGCAGCCTTTGTTGTTCACCCTGTGTGTGTGTGTGTGTGTGTGTGTGTGCACATACATGGGTGATGAATTGACTGTGGCAGGTAAAGAGGAAGAGAATGAATATGCATGAGGCTGCAAGAAAATATGTGTGAGTGCATCTTTGTGAGTGAAAACAAGACGGCTGTTTGTGCACAGCAGGTGCACCGAGCATAGACCCGTCAACGCTTTTCCCTGTTTAAAGTGTCACTGCTTTGAGACTCAGGGGTCTCTTCTCTTTGTTTTCATGGCACGGGCATCCAAAAACGAGCTTTTTTTTCCTTCTGGGATGTCCACATGGAACACACGCAGGCTCAAATCTGTCCCTCTTACCTCATTTCAGCTTCTTGCCAAGTGCCAGCATGCAACCATATTTGGACACAAGTTAGAGTGCTCCTATTTTCTGTGCAGGAATTTCCCAATCGGATGCCTTATCTCTGGTAATCGAAGCTATGGTAACAGAACTAGCGTCTTTCAGCCGAAGAGAAAGAGGAAAAGAAAAGTGAGAAATAAATGTTTCTATCTCACATAGCTCCCAGAAACTCCAAGCGGCGTTAAATACAGTATGTGTTTATCTAACCCCATTTTTTGCAGAAATGAGGAACTCTCATTTTCATCCCCCACACACTTTTAATGTGAAATTGTGGTCAAGGAAAAGACACAAGGGGCAGATATTAGAGAAACTATGCGTTGTGACACATATTCAATATCAACCTCAGCTGTTTTTTGGTTTTTTAGGCCAGTTATAATGGTTTCCAAGCATGATGTCAGCTCTAAAGAATGTGGGCCGTCCCTTCCTCTGTTAACACCGAAACCAGCCAGAAAACCTTCCCATTACAAGGACAATATGTTACCGCGTCAAGAGGTTTTTACTCCACCACACGTCCCTGAGCTGGAGAACCACTGTTTGTGGTGCAGAGAGTGTCCATTGTTTCAGGAATGTGGGAGGGATGGTGTGTTCATTAAGGCGAGGACAGCAGTCACTCAGCAGCATCTAACTTTGTGTTTTAATAAAGGTAAAATATCAAAAACAGGGATTTCTTTTCTCCATCCATATATTTGGAGGCCTCCATCACTAGATATATCTCTTATAGCACCGTATATATTCCCACTTTATATCGTAGATCATAAAAAGAAAGAAAAGGGAAAAGATACACGTCCAAATGTGTAACGTTTTCACACCAACAACACTATTTGTTGTCACTGTTTGGGCGCATTAACATTCCAGGTAGTTTCAGTGCTTCTGGGTTTTTGCAGGGGAGCTTAAAAAGCTAAACCTGCTTGACACCGAGACCAATTGGTATACTGTACGCTACTGTATAACTGAGGCAAATGTAATATGTGCTCAAAAGGTCACCACTAGTGTAGTACGTGTAGCAGGTGGCTACTTAAAGCCACTAAGAACTATCTCTTCTCCGCCTTTGATGCTGGTCGAGCAAAGACTTCCAGTCCAATCATACACCATGTCAGGGATGGAGACTAAGGGGTGGGTTGTGCTAAAAAAATAAGTACGTTTGTATGACGTGTGTCAAGGCTAAAACTAGAGTTGGGTGCGTCATGGGAGTTCCATGTGTTGTAGTCTTTCAGCGCACCCAGTTTTCTTCAACCTGCCTCATCTTTCTTCTACTGTACTTGTTGACTTCCTGCTCTTTGTGGCTCAAAAGGCACCGTTCCTTTTATCTTCTCTGCACTGCATTCTGAAATATTGACTGCAAAAAAAAAGAAGTTGTTCTGCTGGCACCAAAACCCAAAATGCTACTGCAGATGTGTTATGTTTTATACATGTTACGTTTTGTGATAAAACACTGCGGCAGCATTGCAAAGGTCATAACTAAATGCTTTGCCATTCCTCTGTGTGACCCGCCCAGCAAACCATAGCTTTGGTTCACAAAAGAACAAACTGGATGTTTTCTGCTTAAGAGGTTCAGAATATTATTATTCTTCTAAGTCAAAATGGATGTATAACTGTAGCCTTGTATGTAAAAGGGAGGAAGAGGACGACGAAGAGGTTCAGAAAGAGAACTGAGAGCGGCTTTTCTCCGACCTAAACCATCTCCACTTCTGCATTCTTCTGCACTGAGGAGGAAGTGGGAGCGCTGACTTCCTGCTGCCTGCAGAGCTAAATGTAGGGGAGGGGGGCTGGGTGCTAACTCCAGTGCTTTCCCAGAATCCTTTGCGTGAATTCAAGCAGCAGAAAGACAGGAAGTGTGAGCCAGGCTTGATAACAGCCGGGGGGGGCTATTTCTGCCAACAGCGAGCAGAGAGCAGACAAGCAAGTGTCTGTTCTGTTTCCTGTTGGTTGTGTTGTCAGATGTGAGCGGCTGAATGTGGCTTTATGTGTCAAAATGAACTGTTTGTGCCCTGAGGTCGCCGCGCCGAATCAGTGACAGACAAGGGAACCTGTACGCGGGCTCCGAGATTAGCTTGGATGTGTGTTTTTCCACCTCCACATCACTCAGGAGTGCTCCAACTCATTACTTAGGCCGGTTACGCACTGGCTGCGTGGCGTGAGCGGCGGCGTTTCTGTTGCGTGTCAGCTGCGTGGCATTTTTCGATGTCTTTACACACCAGAAACGTGTCTGACGCGGCGCTGCTGCTGCTAGCCTTGTCTGGACACATGTATGTTTCCCATTGATAAAATGAAAAACCATGTTAAACAAAAATATATACTTATTTGTTTACAGCAAAGACAACGCCGGCACTATTGACGGCAAAATAGGCTATTGACAGGTAGTATTAAAATATAAATTACATTTAAATCTGCATTTATATCAAAACCTAGAGACTTTCACATATCAACATGTCATTTATTAATATGTATTTGTGTCTAAATGACATAAACATATTTTCCTATTCTATTTTGCCTGGAAACGCTTCCGACACGGTTGTGTGTCGCGTGAAAAATAGGCGTCGGTTGTATTTCTAGCAGGCACGTTTTTCGAGACGCGCGTGTCACGCAGGCAGCGTGTAAGCTCTAACCTGTTACCACGGGAGCCGAAATATAAACGGACACGCCACGCATCCGACACGCTCACGCCACGCATCCAGTGTGTAACCGGCCTTAGGCTACATCGAGCTATTGAAGGCCAGAAATGTGCTTTGGTTTTCTTAAAAGAAAGACTTCAAGCCTCAAAATGGCTTGACCTGATAGCCCCCGGTCATTTGAATTCAGCGCTGTAGCAGACGAGCGTGGTTTAAAGGCTGCTGTTGCTGACTCCACATCAGTCCCGGTTTAATAAAAACCTGATGTTGAATTTTGGCCCTCGCCTCCTTCCTTCCTTTTTTCTTCCTTCGGAGGCCAAATAAGGCCAGATTGCCACATGTGCGGAAATTTGAGGTCATAGCCGTCGCTCAGCTTCTCGGCATCTGACCTAAAAGAACGAGAGAGAAAAAGTGTGATGTTTGTGTGTTCGCCCTGCTGACCTGATCTTATTTTACTATGAAATGCATGACATCATCTAGTTTATTTCCCTCCTCCCCTTATTCTCTGTCTCTCTCTCTCTCTCTCTCTATCTTTACCCTCTTTTATGCTTTCACATGTTCACTGTTATGTAACTGTGTGGAGGCAGCCAGGGAGAGATTGTGAACTTTTGCACCAGCGTTGAGAAAACATTTCCCCTTTTCCAATGCTGGCAACAGCTGCTGTGTTTCACTGACTGTCGGTGTCACAGTACAATTAACCCAAGAGTCTCCGCACTTATTTCGGTATGTTTGGAGGAAGAAACAAAATGGCCCAAAATGGTGATTTGCTCACTCTAAACTGCTTGATGTAGCTGCTGGCTTTTAAAAAAAAAGGTTTATAGGATCAATTTGTCTTTGCTCCGAAGTTTGGAAGGAAGTTGGGTGCCCAAGTAACTGTAACTGACGCTCACCACGTTTTGTTGCTGTTTGATGAACTGACAGCACTTTTTATTAGATCTTATTTCAAGGTAAAAATCGAAATAAAAGTCCCCAAACATAATTTTTTAGTACGCACCATTTCAGCCACTTTCTCTTTAGCATTGATTCTAGACAACACTATTGTTTGCCATCTTCCTGTTAAGTGTTACTTCCTCTGTGAAGCAGCACGTCGTGTGTGTGTGTGTGTGTGTTTGTGTGTGTGTGTGTGTGTGTGTGTGTGTGTGTGTGTGGGGGGGGGCGTGTGTGTGTTTTTACCTTAAAGTTCCCCCTTTTGGACTGAGACAAATGCTACACGCTGGCTGAAAGCGAGGATGTGACATGCAGCGCTGTGGTTTACCTCAGATCAGCCGAGTAACAAAGGCTTTCAGTTCAAAGCCAAGGGCTATAAAAAGAGCATGACCTGCACTCTGTCTTCAGATGTCCCCACTTCGAGTGTGTTTGTGTGTTTCATCATACCAACCTCAGCTTTCATCCTCTCAATAGAGGTTTGCCTGCAAAAAAGGACTGAAGTTCAGTGGCCACCTCCTCCGTCTGTCACAGATTCCACACGTTCAGCAGTTCATTCAGAGGTTGACTTTTAGCAGAAGTACCAGGACTGGGTGGGCGGGGGAGAACAGCAGCTTTCAGACAGCTTGTCATCAAATGTGCGTGATGTCCAGAGCTGGACGAGTCCTGATTTTAGGGTGTGTGTTCATAACGAGCATGTTTGGAGAGGTTGAGGCTTGACCTTTTCGCTCCTTCAATTAAAATGAATGATGCACTTTTTTGGCTACAGTATTTATTGATATATTCTGTACTCTTATGAAGATGAAGTTACAGCAAATGAAGCTGAAGGATCTTTCTTAGCTGAAGTTATATGGATTGTTTTGGCTCTGAGAATTGGAGAGTCTACAGCCATTCTAGCAGGTGGATCGGTGCGGCTGTGCTTAGGCACAGTTTGCTTTAAGCTAAATGCAAACGTCGGCATGCTAAAATGCGCACAGTGACAATGCCAACATGGCGATGTTCAGCAGGTGTAGGCTTACCATAGTCGCCATCTTATTTAAGCATGCTAACACCACTAGCGTGGCTAAAAGTATGCTACTTTTCAGTCCTTAAAAGTGAGACTGCATGACTTCTGCTGAACAGCAACCACCGTGGCCACAAGTGCTAATTGCGAGACTACCGCTACATTAAATTTGCCCTCATTTCCAGAGATTCTTTTAAGTCATCTGCTTTAAAGATGTCATCATGATTTATCTTTGACATGCTAAAATAATGAAACAAAGAAATTGATCATTAAATCAGCAAACTATACCCCATTATTGTCAGTTCCACAGCATCTATTTTAAGTATGCTAACATTAGCTGACATAAGCTATGGCTCACACCAGACCAAGTGAGGCTGTTGTGGCAAAAATCACGAGTGTTATAAAAATGAGCGAGGGTGTGTTTTATTGCTTATAAGTTTAACTTGTCATCTGTGAGAAGGAGATTGAGTCGTTTCTTCTTTTAAAAGGGATATTCTCGCTTTAAACCCTGCTTTGCTTATATGTTGCCACTGAAAAGCTGATGGAATGGAATGCAAAAATGCAAAGATTCTTTAGTGTTTATATTTTTGTTCAGACCGAGGGACTGGTAGGTATGATTGCACCCTTTTTGACACCTAATCTGTTCGCAGCTTTCTCATCTCATGGCTCAAACTATACAGTGTGTTTGTGTACAACGTGTGTGTGTGTGTGTGTGTGTGTGTGTGTGTGTGTGTGTGTGTGTGTGTGTGTGTGTCTTTATTGATTACTTAAGAGGGAAAGAGAGAGAGGTGGTGACTTCTGCTCTCAGTTGGCAGTTAATATCTTTGCCACATGACAAAGCAGGAATTTGTTGGATCGTGCACATGGACATGTGCATGCAATTAAATGCGTGTGTGTGTGTGTGTGTGTGTGTGCATTTCCATGGCTTGCGTCTGAAAACACACCTCATCCCACACTTTAATTTCTCACTTTTTTTTCTACCTTCAACTCTCTCTTTTCATGCAGTATATCAGCCCTTCTCTGAGTATGCATCCATCAGACGGCTGAAAGTAGAGGACAGGCGCCCGAGAGGAGAAATGGAGGATGTCGGAGGGAGGGGAGGAATGTCGGAGGAGGAGAAAGAGAGGAGTGGAAGGTGAATGAGCAGGAAATGAAGGAGAAAGAGAAGATGGAAAAAAAGAAGAGGGTAGAAGAAAAAATGAAAGTGGAAGAGGTAAAAAAAAAAGTGTCCTGTCCTTAAACCCTGCAGGCCCATGAATCTTAACTGTGGAATATCACAGACCCGATCACCCAACGGAAATTACCAGAGAAGTGAGGGGGAGAGAAGGGGGAGATTGCAGGCTAAAAATGTAATGTACTTCCTCTGTCTTTTCTTTCTTTTTTGGAAAAAAAAAAGAAAGTTGGTCGTTGTATTGTACAGTGACGAATCCTCTTACTAAATCTCACACCTCAAACTTAAAAATGCGACAACAAAATAGAGATGAATCGTTATCTCACGCAGGGAGACGTTCTCATGTTGAAGAGCAACACAATCATCCCAGACATTATGTTGCTGCTGCTGCTTCATATCTGAGAGAGAGAGAGAGATAATGATGTTGATAAGAGGACACATTAGACAAAAGCCTTCTGTTACGGTGGTCATTTTCACACAAGGCGCCGCCCTTCAAGACAAAAGCACCTTGAGCTCTTATCTTCAGCGCGCTTGAACACACCCGTTTGAACCTCGTCATACGAGATATTTAACTGTGTGTGCACACTGCCTGTGTGGAGATAGCACCTTACGAGGTAGGGGCAAAGTTACGCCGGAATTTATATGAGCTGCACATGAGATGATCTACTGTATGCGTATATGTGGATTGTATCAGAGTCCTAGGGAGAAGAAATGCAGTGATTGGTCCACCTCGCCTGAAGGTTGGGGTTTAGGCTTCAGATTCAAAATATTTGGTTAAAGTCCCAGTGTGTAACGTGTTTAGTTGTGCATTATCAAAAATCTGTGTTGCCCGTTCACAAACTTGTCCTTTTTCATGAATATTTACCACCACCATCAATTCCAAGCATTCCTTTTGGCTTGACATTTGCATTTGCACGAACTGGGGGGTAGACGCTCCATATTCACGCACCATCTTGAAATGTCGTTACTGCTCCTCCTTTCGAGTTTTCGCTGTCACGTGATAACCTCACAGGTGCTGCTAATGCTGCTAATGGGTAACGTAGCTTCCCGGGCCCCGGCAAGTTTGAAGAAGGAAACGCGGAGGACCACACGTATTCAAAATCCTGATTTCAGGAACAGGAGTCTTCTTCTTCGCCCAGAAAAAGAAAAAGGAGATTGAAAAGAGCAAGAGACCGGCGTCATCAGAAAAAAAAGATTGCAGGCTACCGTAGCTGTAATACGTACTTTGAACTGCGTGGCGCGAGAGAGTTGATTGCGATATATGATCTCAAGAATAGATGGGAGAAATTCCCACATATTGGACCTTTAAGTTTAGAAACAAAGTTTAGGTTATAATGCCTGGGAATTCTTTTTAATTCTTTATTTGTATGCAACATTTCTGCAGCAGATGACTCTGATTAAATATAATTCTAATAATGATTAGTATTACAATCATCATAATCACCATATATTATTGCAACTCAATTGGAAAAAAAACTTACAGAACATTACAAAACACAAACATTTTAATAATAACAATACCTTCACAACTAAAGGAAAAGGAAGGTTGTTTGTAGAAAAGAGGGGGAATAAAAGGCAACAAATAATAAATAAGAGCAAATGGTAACATTTACAGGGTAATACAAGACATTCAACTGAAAACAGTAAAAAAACACAATCTTTCTCTTAAAAATACAAACTTAAATTCATAAGCAGTAAAACACACATTTGCTGAATTTACACTTTCTTTTTTTTAAGATTATTTTTTTCAGGCCTTTATTTCCATAGGACAGATGAAGACATGAAAGGGGAGAGAGAGAGGGGGGAATGACATGCAGCAAAGGGCCGCTGGTCGGAGTCGAACCCGCGGCCGCTGTGTCGAATAGTAAACCTCTATATATGTGCGCCTGCTCTACCAACTGAGCTAACCCGGCCAAAATACACTTTTTTTTAAATTGCTACAGCCTCACTGGTATGCCCAGTAGCTTATTGTGGCCAATGTTTGAAAAATGTTGCAGATTAATATTTGTGTAATGTGTTTGCTTTCCTTTAATCTCGTCGTGTCTTTACTCTCCAAACATAAATATTTTTTACCCCTAAATCCTTGCATCATGGGCTCAGAAATGCTCACTTGAAAGTTATTTGGTGCCACTTGATTACTGTCACAGCTGATCCAAACTACAGAGCCCCTCACACCTGTGGACAGTCTGCACTCGGAGCCTCGCCCCCCACCCCCCCCACCTTCCCTCCGCTGTGATCACGTTACAAATGTTTGTCCAGTAGATGCTGCACAACTGTGAGCACCGTGGGAGGATGTAACCAGGGTGGCGGATTTCCCATAAGGCCAAAGCATGCATCCAGTTGGTGTGTGTGTGTGTGTGTGTGTGTGTGTGTGTGTGTGTGTGTGTGTGTGTGTGTGTGTGTGTGTGTGTGTGTGTGTGTGTGTGTGGGAAGATGGATGAGGGGGGGGGGGTTTCATGGGAAAAAACAAATGTGGTGAATCAGTGTGGATAAAAGTGTATTCATGGGAGGGAACACATGGCTGTAACCACAGAGGATTGGTGTACGTCACATCCTTCAGAGCAATGTCATGAGAGTGAACGAGTGAGTGTTAAAAAAAAAAAAAATCAATACTCATATTTTCTTTTTTATTTCGTTTCAGGCCGCTGCTTTTGTTCTCACGGGTTAACAGAGCTTGTTAAGTTGAGAGTAGACGTACAGCCGGAGGATGCAACTGTCCTTTGAACTACTGCAAAGAAAAGTGTTGCATCACATCAATAAGAAGAGTTATGAAACTCCAGAAGCAATGTCCACACGTCTGCGTTTCTTGTCATTCTGTTTTGACTCATTCCTCCCCTGTAGAGCGAGATCACAAACACGCTGATATCAGTTGCACTTCCTTATTGTTTCTGGCTTTGACAAGACGTTTGAGTAGAACAGGACAATATTATGATGAACCAGAGAAGACATAACAGTCACCGAGTTTTTTTTTTTTGGTTGCATGTTGGGGGAGTCTCACTTCCTGCCTGAGGCGGTGCTTGACTGTTAATAAGAACAAGCTAAAGACAGGGGGCACTTTGGTCTGGTTTATGACCCCCTGAAATAGAAACGGAAACCTTTCAGTGTCAGTCAAAACAGAATGAAGAATGACTGTGGCAGAAACAGAGAGAGAGAGAAAGGGAGCACAAAGAGAGAGAGAGAAACGTCCACCCCAGTCATGTGTTATCATCCGCAAGGTCATGATGAGTGGGGTGTGATAGGTACCCCCCCCCCCCGTTACACATAAACTCACTCGAGCACACACACCCTGTCAAGAGCATTAGGCACAGATGTAAAAAAAGAGGTCAGTTTTACTCTCATAAAGACAGCCTTTAACAGTCTCACGTATGAGTTTTTGCAGAGACATAAACAGAAACTTCAACAACATCATATCTAATAGCATTCCAACCTAAAATGACTGGGGTGGGGGCGTGTTACATTTTTATTTATTAATATTTGATTTGGACCCACCCTTTGTTAACCCTTTGTTAAAACTACAACACTCTCCGCCCAGTAAGTCAAAAAAAGAATACAACAATAATATTTTTAATTGGTACAACTTGGTGAAAACCATACAATTTCATCCGTGCAACTAAATTAATAAGTGCAGCACATGAAGAATTTAGTGTGGTTTAATCAAATTCAAATCCATATTTGTGGAATAACATGTTTCACAATGGTCGCTAATGTGAATGGGATAATTATACGTCTTAATTTTCCGCAAACAACAGAAGACCAACTTTTCCTTTTTGTTCTCCAAAGAAGTCCAAAGAAAGTGAAGGAGGAAATGGAGAAATAACATTTTGTGCAATGACAAAGCGTTCTACTCTACCCTTGCCTCAGCAAAGAGAAAAAACACACAACACTCCCCCTTTTCCAACCCCCCCCCCCCCTCCCTCCTGATAACTTGTGTACAGTATAGGTTGAATGTGGCACTGAGAATGAGACACAAATGTTGTCATGAATGTCTGACCATGAAGAAAATGATCACTTTAACAAGAAAGGCCCTCCTCCTCCTCCTCTTCGGGATTCATCAAGCTTGTGTGTGTGTACTGTGTGTGTGTGTCTGTGTGTGTGTGTGCGTGTGTGTGTGTGTGTGTGTGTGTGCGTGTGTGTGTGTGTGTGTGTGTGTGTGTGCGTGTGTGTGTGTGTGCGTGCTCAAGCGTACCAAGAGGCGGAGACAACAAAAGCAGGATGTGATACAGCAGGACTCCACTTCTTCCCACAGCTCCAATAAAATCAGTGCAGAGAGCGCCACCTGTTGACCAATGGGCATCACCGTGGCGGCGTGCTGGTAAAATTCCATTCCCACCGATAAGGAGCACACAAGTGCAGAAAGGCTGCTGCAGAGACATTAGGCCTACTTGATAAGATCCCAGGGTGTGTTCCTCCCCTGCGCCCCTCCTACACGGTAATTTCAACCATGTGTGGCTGGAGAAACAAAAGGGCCAGGGAGCCGGCAGCGTGTCGACTGCTGAAGGGGGGATTCTTCTTTCTTTTTTTGTCTCTTTCCTGAAGGCCCTGTCGGACCCCACCCATCTCAACACACACACACACACACACACACACACACACACACACACACACATATATATATATATAAAAGAAACACTTGGTTGTGGGAGCCCTAAGCCCACAAAATCCACTTAACAACAATCACAAAAGACAACAACGCAGACACAAACTTGAATGTCCAACGTTGCACATTGCAGGGTTCACGGAACGAAAACTCCTTAAACCAGCACACTTGCCTTTCTGAAACAAAAGTTAAACATTAACGCTGCTAAAAGCCTCCTGGAAGCATCCACTTCCATTTGGGGGGTTTAAAAGCTGCAGTTTGAAGACTCGAGAGCCAGAAAGCCATTATGCGAAGAGACACCGTATCAGTTTTCCCCTCAGGGCCTCCATCCGCTATCGGCCCCAGCTGCATCAATCTTGAAAGCAAAATTTTAATATGAGATTAAGAGGGTGATGTCATACCTCAGGTTACTAATAGCACCCTGCTCATCTATTTATATGTCATGGAGCTATTTGCTGGCGAATAATCGTCATTTGACAGGGATTGCTTTGATTCATGCGATGCTATTGAATGTGAATTAAAAGATTCCAGTCCAGTTTATGTGTAATTTGTGTAAACAATGACAACCATCTTTCCAAAAAAGTGCCTTTTAGAGTCAAATCTGTCCTAAGGGACTGTACAAAAGTGTTTAGGGCAGGTGGACGGGTCAGAAGAAGAGGAGTGTGTATATTTTCTTTTTGCTCAAGGGAGGAGAGTAGAGGCAAAAACAAGTAGTGGATTAATCAATCACTCAATCTACAGTAAATAAATCAGCAGCAATTTTTGTAGCTGATTAATCGCTTTATCGCTTCTTCTTTTCTTTTCAAGCAAAGATTCAGTGATTCCAACTTCCCAGTGGGAATACTTGTGCTTTTATTTGTTGTATAAGATAAGAAATGAAACATATTTGGGTTTTACACTGTTGGTCAGACAAAACATGACATTGGAAGACGTCAACTTGCATGTTGGGAAAATGTCGTGCATGGACATTGCTGTTTTCTGATATTTTATAGACCAGACGAATGAACAACTAACCGAGAAAACAGATGAAACAATCGTGGCATTAATTAGCAGGAGATGGTCTTATGTTTTTGTTTTCTGACCCTAGATTTAAATTTCATTTCAACCTTCCCTTGCAAGATGTATTGTAAAATTTTTTTTTTAAAAATCAATCATTACAAATGATTACTGAGGAGGTTCTCACATTTTTAAAAAGTCAAACATTAACCCTTCATTTCAGCCTCCCTCCCCACTCCAAATACTTTTCAAACAGTCCCTAAATTCTGAATTGCACTCAGTTTTGCTGCCGCATTCAGTCACATTACTTTTCCCATTCAAATAATGTTAAATTAATACACGTGTAACTTTTCAACCACCCATCTATATTTCCATCCGCTTACATCACTCTTAAGCGTGTCATTATACAAAACTGTCTCATTGGCTCTGAATAGTAACATAATAACAACTACCTGCACACTGGGGTGGTTTCGACACACGGAAGCATTTCTTGTCTTAGCTCCACAACCATGAATTATCCTATGCACTCATTCATCTTCTTCCTTCATTACCTATAATTGCACAACAGCTAAAAGGGCGTGCCCCATCTTGTTGTGAGATTTTAAATCCTTAATTCTTGTCTGGTGGCTGTTGTATCTAAGGACTGCATGTTTCTGCACGCTATATAATCCAAGCTTGTCCAAATCCTCCATCAGCATCACAACCATCCAGAAAAAGTAAAGTATAGTTATAACAAACATTCTTGACATTGTTTCTTTACTGAATATGTCATCCTCACCTCTTCCTATGCTTTGACACGGGTGTTAAACCCAGCTTTGTTGTCATTGTCAGCGCATAGAAAAGAGTTGTGAAAATGCGCAGAAATCTAACCTGGTTTCTGAATGTAGGGAATGACCTGAAATGCCAAATGCACACACCTAAATCCTAAAAGATTGAATTAATTTCAGACAAACCACAGCACAACTGCAAGGCCTAATAAAAAGCATTATTGTGATACGATAGCAGATTCAACATGCCACAAAGAAGTCCAAGGAGGATCAAAGAATTCAGGACGACACTTCTTTCACTCTGGCTCACATTTGAAAAACTGCAATGACCTCCACTGTTCTAGGAAAATGATGTCTAGATCAAAACATCGTTAACCCTTGTGATGTCCTCCGTCTGTTTCACCTGCTCATCTCCCAATTCTGCATTAGGCCTACATCTTCTTCGCCAACTTCATTCCACTAGTTTTCTGAGTTAAAAAAACCCCCATAAATTATGAATTATTTGGACTAATTGTTAAGATCAGAGGATGTGGAGTGAATAATCACAGACGGGTTTACTGTATGTCAAAGCGTAGTCAGTTACTCGTTACTGTTTTGAAACCTTTTCATTTTTTTGGAACCATTCATGTTATATTTTGGGCACGTCAAATTTGACCCGAGGACAACAAGGGGGTTAAAATCAAATTGAAGGTGTCAAACATACGATACGATACAACTTTATTGTCAGCCAAAGGCTGAAATTCTTTGTACATCCCTGGGTAGCTCATTTAAAAATGAGGACGTACACATACATCCAAACAGTGAATGACATACACATACATTCAAATGAGGACATACACATACATCCAAAAACATCCAAACATACATGGAATTAAGAACACCAACAGACATACATGAGACATTACCACAAATGACATAAACTCCAAAATAAGGAAACAGAGAAAACATATATAACAACAGTACATGACATGAACATACACACAGACAAAGTCTTGGAGATGTATATCATGTATATCATAACATGCTCAGCTTAAAGTACACGTTAGAAACTTATGGCAAACTAAGCCTAAAGCCTTCTTGAGTGTCCAACTCTGTGAGGCTACAGCACCATCTAGAGGTGAATTCAGGCAACTTCCTGTTTTAAGGACAGATCCAACATGGCTGCCCCCTTGTAGACGTTTTCAGGCGAGCTGCTTGTGAAAAGGAGCTGCAAACCATGAGGGATTTTCAGGTAAACCAACACAAACACACAGAAAGTAATAGTTCAGTATGTTGAATGGTGCATACTGCAAAGCCTTGTGTATGAAGTCATGTATCGTTATTGGTACTGTTAGGTGTTATTTTACTACTTCTCTCTCTCTCTGCAGCCACCATGGATTCAAACGAAATAGTCCACTGTGCTGTGCAGATAGAGAGATCCCTTGCAGAGAGAAGCTACGGGGACATCTTGACCCTCCTTGGTGACGTTGATAAGTTGCTCGTCACAGCAGAGCAGCTGGAAAGGACAGACATTGTTAGAGTACTCTACAGGCTCCTGAAGAGCTGCTCTGACGTCAGCGTGAAGAAGACCGCGAAGAGCCTGTTGTCCAAGTGGAAGAGGCAGTACGGCAAAGATGCACGAGGTGTGAAATGCACGGGCGATCCTGAGCTCTCTCGCAGGGCTCCTCAACCAGATGATGAGGCAGGCGATGGAGGAGTTTCCGAGCACGGGGATTCCCACGCTGGTTCTGAGCACACATGTGGCAGTCAGGTGCAGTGTGCAGAGCAGGGAGCCTCATCCTCCCAGGCACACAATGGCCTTTCTTTCACCGCGGAGAGCACATCCGCATCCTGTAGTTTCTCATCTGTGCGATCTAAATGTGTCCAGCTCCTTCTTGCTGCCCTCTGCCCCGAACTCCCTGATCAAGACAAGACTGCACAGTTGGCTGCAGATATCGAGCAGCACGTCCACGAGCTCCTCAAACCCAGCCAGGGCAAATACAAAGCCTGCGTGAGGAGCAAGGTGGCCAACTTGAGAAATCCTAAAAACGGGCACCTACGCCAGGGCCTCCTGTGCGGCTCGCTGTCACCCGAGGCCTTCGCCCGGATGTCTCCAGAGGAGATGGCCAGCGCAGAGCTCCGGAAGCTGAGAGAGGAGTACTCGTCCCAGGGTGTGAGCGAAAGGCAGCTTCCTCGAGGGATAGAAGGAACGCAGACGCAGAAGATAAGATGCAAGCGATGCGGGGGGTCAGACTGTCGGGTGACGCAGGTGTCCAGGGGCGCCCTCTTCTTGCCTGCGTGGGTGAGGCAGAGTGGCCCTGATGAAGACGCAATGACTTTCGTGACCTGCGGCGAGTGTGGGCAGCAGTGGTACCACAGCAGCTGGGTCTGCCTCTGATTAACAAGTATCAGATTGATCATTCAGTCTGAAAAAATATCAATCAAAGTAAATCAATCTGCAACAATTTTGAATATAAATGCGTCAGTTTTTGAGCAAGAATCGCAAAAATTTACTTGTTTGTATGAGAATATTTGCTGTTTTTTTTGTTTTCTATGATTGTACACAGAATACCTTTGGGTTGTGGAGTGGGAGTTTGACAAAACAAGATATTTGCCTGAGATCTTTTTTTTGGTCCACACATACGTGCATGATTAATTGAGAAAATGATCAACAGATGTCTCGGTACTTAAAATACTTGTTAGTTAAGCCCCAGATAGTCTCCCAGACCATTTCTCAGAGCCCAAGTTCACGTAGGCCTTTTGAATATTGCTCGTTGTGTTTGACCAACAGTCCAAAACCACAAAAGCGTTCCGTTTACTATCATTCCACACCGAATTTTTGAGGGGCTGAAATATTATCACTTGATAAAATGTCATAAACTGCCATTGATTTGATTGTGTTAGCTCTGCTGTCGTGTGTCATTGCGTGAACCCGCCCTCATGTTGGTTTTCCTGTTTTCGCCTCACTTGAAAGATTTCGTGATTCCGTATGGATGGAGAAACTTTTATAACTTTTCAAAACAGGTTGGAACGAGTTGAAAACATTGTGTTTGAGGCGTTGGGGTTCCTTCGTCTTGTCTCCTGAAAAGCTGAAAGAGTTGCCAAATGCGGAAAAACACCAAAATGAGACAAAACATTGTCCCGCATTCGTTAAGTGCCTCAAGATTTTTTTTTCTTTAACACAGAAATGGGAGGAATGGTCAGAGGAATGCAGAGTTGAAACAATGGATAGAGAGGGCAAGATTGAGCGCACACTCGTGGTCTGAACATGATATTTTGAGGATGTATCCTTTAATTAGCATGTGCATTCACCAGTCAAATCCATAACTAAAAGCCCAAACTGTGCAATTACCTTTCTACTACATGCTAAGAAAGCCGGGCCTATTACAGACTGGAACCACAACTTTTAAAGAAGTAGCTCTCGTCATCTTCCTCCCGCTGAATCATTTCCTGTCTCCTCCAGTTAATCTATACTTCCAGTAACTCATTTAACTGCTTTTCCCGGCTCCTCTTTCTTACGTGAACATTTTCTGGTCAAAGGAATAATGTAAAACCACCATGGTCTTGACCTTTGACCTCATTAATGTCATTTTCTTGAAAAAAAAAAAAAATTGTATTCTGTTGCACTTCTTGTAAGTCACACTTGGTATGAATGCTCAAAAGTAGAAGGGGAAAACATGCCCCTATAGCTTCCTACAATATCCCATTCATCTTGAGCTTCAGTGCATGAGACATGTGAGCGCGGTGAGCATGTGAGTCCATAATCTCCCCTCCCCTCAGGCGTGGATATCCCTCGGTCCTTCGCTCAGTCGACGTGGCACAATGACTCGTTTACACATCATCGTGACATCACATCCACGGGCCTTCCCAGTACAGGCTGAAGGCTTCAGAAAGCTGTTAATATCTTCTTCTTGTTTTTTATTAAAACCTTTTAAATGTCTGAGCCGAAAGTGAGTGAGATGTACATTTCCGGGCTCAACACAACCTTTCTGTTCTTAGCAGCAGGGTCGCTTGGTTTTTAAAAGGAAATATTGGGGATGTCCAAGGATAAAAATGCCTCTTCTCATGCTTCTCATTAGATATCATAGATACGGTGCTGCAATCTCTCGTCAGGCAGATACAGAAGGAGTGTGGCTGTTTGTTTAATTCAGCACTGTGGCGTCTCTCTCCGTGTTGTGTCTCCTTTCAGATGTTCCCTATCTTTGGAGTGTTGTGTTGGGTGACGGATTCCACCCTTTCAGTCGTGGGTGGCCTGTCAAATCAGTGCTTAGTAGCCATTTATATTTTCTCTCTGTCACCCACACACACACACACACACACACACATGCATGATACAAACAGACAAAACACACTGCAGACAGGGTTGAGACTTGTTTGGTCTTCTTTCGGAAATCACAACCAACTGTAAAAGGGCTTGAAGCCCTGCAGAAATACATAAATCCTGACAGCTCAGTTATGTGTGCAGTGTGTATGACAATATGCAGCAGGTTATATTTCCTACGTTGCAGCAGGCTGTCGGGTCCTTTATCCAAGTGTTTTCCAACATTTTTGTCCCACTTGTTGCTGCTACCCCTTAAACACATTTGTGTGTCTAAAGTGGGGGAAAGTAGGTCATACTTTGTTTTAGAAAAAAATAGAAAAGGCAGGAAACAAAATCAACATAATACAGTAATATGTCTTTCTTATAACTTTAATCACCTTGGGACCCCTCTATTTATGAATCCTTCGGAGGGTTAGACTTGGAAAACTTAAATGTCCCCGAGAGGCAATTAGTTGTACAGCAGAGGCATATTGACACATAATCCAAAACACAAACACTGAACCAGACATCTACAGCACTATTTATCTAACACATAACATACACACATCAATAAATAAAATACAGTAAAAAGAAGTAGGCTATGTTGCACTTCCCTAAAAGGCCTAATGTCATAAATAAATGAAACTACTGCACAGTACATATATTCCTCCCCCAGTCATACCCCACCCCACATCTTATTTAATTGGGTTATTGCTCGGTTGGTTCTAAGAAGAGGGTTATAGGTTGTAATGGGTAGGAACCCAAGGACCTTCCTAATGTAGCTTAAGGTATTTTTTTTCATGTTAAATGTTACAGAAAACAGATCTCGCATTATGCGATAAAGGACAGACAAAAAGATTTAAAGAAAGGCCTACAATGAAACGTGGATGGGTGAACAGACACCCAGGAGAGCGCATGATGAGGAGGCGTGACACACTCCCCGGGTCATGTGAGCGTCATCAGCGGCTCCAGTCAGGACCAGGACCAGAGAGCAGCGCGCAGCGGGGACACCGGCGCCATGTCACCGGCTGACAGCAGCACCCTGCCCGGGATGGAGGAGGGCGATTTAAACGCAGAAGCCAGGCTGTGACCGACACACGCCGACAGGTAGCCAGCACACAGTGACTGACGTGTCAAAACTTCAAAAATTCTAGTTTGAAAAATTGGTCACTTTCGGTCGAAAGTGGCGTGAGTGTGAAACTGCGGACACCGCTAACGTTTGCGGTTTATGGCAAAGCTTCCATTACCGGACACGCCTTCGCTTCTCCTCTCTCCGTTAAGTTTCTGGAAATGGTGACGGCGACTAGAAACACAAGTAATGACGGCGAGGCGTCGAGTCGAGGCTTTCCTGCTAATTTGTTCGCAAAAAGAGTTCATTCCTCGAGGCTGCATGTGCACACAAAACAACATGTTGGCCAAAGAGTTTAAACAGGCATATATATATATATATATATATATATATATATATATATATATATATATATATATATATATATATATATATATATATATATATATATATATATATATATATATATATATATTTATAACGTGATCTAGGCTATATTATTATTTTTTTATAATGGGGGGTGGGGATTAATCACAATGTAGCCTAATCCATAGTGTCTATTTTCTGATAGGCTTATGATTGTATTTACACAACATAACATAACATGTAGGCTCTTGTGTGAGTAATGCATGACATGTGTTTAATCAATCCTTTGGTAAATAATGGTTGTATATACTGGCAGGAGGGGCAATGTCTAACACTGGGAAGTGGCAGTTAGTTCAGCAGTTGGAGGACAGTGAATGTTGCGTCTGTAACTAGGAACATGGTGTAGAGGGGAGACTCTATTCGCGTTATTCAGAAACTATCATTTCTCAGCTGTGATAGGGCGATCGGGCCTCATCAATGACGTCATTGGTCCAAAACGATACAAGCCTCGATATAGCATAGCATATATATAAAAGGTCGGAGAACTTGGTGGATTACAGTTGGCGCACGCTCCAAAGCCTCGGCACAGCACGTATAACGTCCCTAACAAGTAAGCAGTTTATATTGTACGGTCGTTTCGGACTGATCAACACATGTTTTTATATGTTTGTATATGTTTTTATATGTTTTAGGCTACTAGATGACAGGAATCGGCTAGGATCTTCCGGTTTTGTACGAGTAACTCCATCAGTTATTATTTAATCATTTTAAAAGTGTAAACATGTTCTGTAGGTTACCCATCACTCTAGGCTTGCAGACTTGACCGTGGACTGTAAAATGCTGTTTTCGGCTGCTATACAGGCCTAACCGCCTCTGACGGATGTTTATTCCCGTGTTGTTAGTGTCATAAATCTGGTTTATTGATAGTAAATATGTAATTGGCTCGCACCCAACTGCTCTCTTGGCAGGTCTCTGAATGAATGAGGAAAGTAGCCTATATTACCCTGCTGATTGAGCATAATGGCTCTGGAAATTCTGGAAATAATATATTCTTCTAGGTTTGAATTAAATCATATGGTTGGTTGCCTGGAGGAAATATCAGCTACTCGGAAATATTCATGACTTTATTGGAAATAATCCAAAGAGCAGCCTTCAATTTCAATAGTAACATTCTGCTGAATGAAGCACATGACTCCTGTGTGTGTGACTGTGTCCATTCATTCCTGTTCCTATTGTATTGCTGCTTCTTTTTTTATATATATAAAATGTTAATGTTCCTCCAGAAGAAATAACAGGAGCAGCACTGTGGTCTGTGTTTAAAGGTCCCAGGACAAAGACATCATTTACCCAATTTTGGTTATTGGGCTGAACATGCTTATTGCTGCCAGTTCATGTGACAGTGCGGCCCATAGAGTTTATGTCCTGGCTTTATTCATGTATTTAAACTCTGCAAAGTAAGCTAACTTCTCCTAACAAGCAGGGGATTTGGCCAGTTTTGTCCTGCTGTAATTGGCTGCATGTCCACTCCTGTTGGACATGTTGTATCGGTAGTACTGTAGATATTGTAAAACAGACTTGTATTACATTATATTAGAAAATGGATCGCCTATTATTCTGATTGTCCAATAATTGTTAGGTTAATTGGTGAGTTAGTTTTTAAGCTAAAGTGCAAAGTGTTCACTGGTTCCAGCTTCTCAAATGTGACGATTTTGCGAACTTCTTTGTCATTATATGACAATAAATGGAATATCTTTGGGTTTGGGACTGTAGTTTTGAATGAAACAAGTCATCTACTTGAGCTGCGGGAAATAGTAATGGGAAGTTATTTGGGCAAATGATTGAATTACAGCCACATCTACTCATAGATATTTGGTGGAGTATTCACTTTAAAGGCTTTGTCTGCACACTGGTTGCTGTAAACTTGGAGGAGGCGATCTTGTCTGCGTCACAGAGCTCTTTCTCGCTCCCATTTAAACCTGCTCTGGCTGAGATTTCCCACTTTAATCTCACAGCTTTGTCCTGGTATGTGGGTGGAATGATTGCAATTTAGCTTAAACTGTGTGTATGTTAAGCATGCCAGTGTGTGGTACGTGATTAAAATGTGTGCTTAAACCCTTATTAGTCACTTCTCTCTACAGTCGAGCCTGTGACTGGGTAAAGCTCCTTTGGCCACTTGGTGATCTGTTAAGTAGTACTACTCTTTCTTACAGATTGTTGTGAACATACATTTGTGCTGATGTAAAAATGAGTTTTAAACTTGTTTTTTTCGGTTGTTAATTCACTCGTGGATGACTGAGTGGTCCTGTGATCAGTGTCAATGTGATTAACAGCATGGGTCATTTCATGCATAACATGTTACAATCAGCATAGGAAGTTGATTAGTCGCGTGGTGTAATGAGTGGGCTGCGGCTGTTTTAAATAGGATTAGCTAGTCGATTGACTTCAACCAGTTCTCTTCTGTGAGGGTACTTCCTTACAGGCTGTGTGAGTGAATTAAGTGAAAGCTGATTAAGGAGCAGTTTGTTCTTATGTCAAGCACAACTTTATCTGTGAGGCCAAAGTAGAAATCCATAAAGTCTTTCCTGAAGGAATACCGACCCTGAGTGATTTAGGCCTGTCATGGCATGGCAGTCGAGTTGTTCATTAAAACTGTTTAGGTTCATCTTTTAACAGTTTTAAAGTGACAAAGGATAGAAATAACTAAAGTCATCTCAGGTAGTTTTTGTAGTGTGACAATGGTGGGGCTGCAACTAACTATTATTTTCATTATCAATTCTTTTTTTTTCCATTAATCGATTCATCATTTGGTCTATAAAAGGTCAGAAAATAGTGAAAAGTTTGATTATTTCTCACAGCTTGGGCGCCCGGATAGCTCAGTTGGTAGAGCTATATATATATATATATATATATATATAGATATAGATATAGATATGACGCAGCGGTGGTTCGACTCCGACCTGTGGCCCTTTGCTGCATGTCATTCCCCCTCTCTCTCCCCTTTCATTTCTTAAGCTGTCCTATCAAAATAATGGCTAAAACTGCCCAAAAAATAATCTTAAAAAAAAAAGAATATTTCTCACAGTTTACTGCAGCCCTACATACTGCACTGTGCCTCAGTATTAAGCACTAGATATGTAAGTCTGCAGAACCTGATAGCAGTGTGGACACAGCTACTGTAAAGTGTGACTGTTGTTATGCTCTCTGCTTCCTCAGTTAAGATAATGTTTTTGTGCTACTCAGGTGGAGCGGCTTTTTCTATCGTTGGTGTCTCCAAACGTCCCGTAGAGTCGCTGAGCCGGCTCACTGCAGCCATGATATCCAAGTCGGCCCTGCTGAAGGTGATCCTGCTGGGTGACGGCGGTGTCGGCAAGTCGTCCCTCATGAACCGCTACGTCACCAACAAGTTTGACTCTCACCTCTTCCACACCATCGGCGTGGAGTTCCTCAACAAAGAGCTGGACGTGGACGGCCACCACGCCACTCTGCAGATCTGGGACACGGCGGGTCAGGAGCGTTTCCGCAGCCTCCGCACGCCTTTCTACCGCGGCTCCGACTGCTGCCTGCTCACCTTCAGCGTGGACGACGGACAGAGCTTCCGAAACCTGGCCAACTGGAAGAAGGAGTTCACTTATTACGCCGACGTCAAGGACCCCGACAACTTCCCCTTTGTGGTGCTTGGCAACAAACTGGACGTGCCCGAGCGGCAGGTGTCGGGAGAGGATGCGCGGCAGTGGTGCCGCGAGAACGGCGGCCACCCGTACTTTGAGACAAGCGCCAAGGATGCTACAAATGTGGCGTCGGCCTTTGAGGAGGCGGTACGTCGCATTCTGGCGTTGGACGACAGAGCTGACCACCTCATTCACAACAACACAGTGGACCTGCAGAGGAAGAGTCACCCTGACCCCAGCTGTTGCTGAGTGCAGCAGGACTGACTTCACGTGACTCTGCACAAAGAGGAACTGGTGTCTGCTCAGTAGTTGTACTGTATGTGATATCCTCAGATAAACTTGGGACCAGGATCCGCATTTGGAAGGAAATACCGATATTCTTGTGGACCAAAAACTGAACATTTTGTGCCAATATTCAGCATTTTCACCACACGAAAGACAAAACCTCTCCACCCACCATTTCCCGAATCTGGGTCGTGTTTTATAGTTTTATTTGTGGTCAGTGATGAACCTCAATTGTGTCAGAGGTGGACATAACTGGCTCATACCGGAATTTTAAAGGGCCTATAGGGAGTGATTGTGACTTCAATTCAATTTTCAATTCAATTTTATTTAAAGTATCAAATCATAACAAGAGTTATCTCGAGACACTTTACAGATAGAGTAGGTCTAGACCACATTCTATAATTTACAAAGCCCCAACAATTCCAGCAATTCCAGTAATTCCCTCAAGAGCAAGCAGTGCGACAGTGGCGAGGAAAAACTTGAGCCGGGTTTCTGTGATAACAGCTGAACTATCACCTCTAAAATACAAGCAGTTCTCTAAACTAAAAAAAAATAAAAAATAAAAAATAGCTTTGACGTCACTGATGGAGCTGTGGTTGCAAGTTTTAGCCCACAAAAAGAGAAGTCCAGAGATCATTGTCTGCCTCTAGAAACAGACACAACCACATTTACAGCTAAAATATAAAATATATACCGCATTGCAATTAATTAAAAAGTATGTGGTTAATCAAATTACAGACAGGAACCACTGTCTTTGTGGTAAGTAAATTAATGAATGAGATTGGAGCCTCTTTTTTTTTTTCTTTTTTTACAGATTATAGAGTTAATCACTAGATTCAATAGTTGATTTAATCATCTTTTCCAGATACAATATTTGCTGTTCTGTTAGGATGATTTAAAATATGTTGTTGTTTTGAAAATCCAGGCTTTATGATGGAATTTAGTGTTTCCCTAAGGAAGAACATAAGCTACTTGTAGTTATTGCTGGAGTTATAATATCCTGTATTTAAGTTATGTATTGATCACTACCCCTCCTCTCACTATGAAAAGTGGAGCACACTGCTGAATCTTAAAATGTTAGATAAGATTAAAATGACTCTATGTAACACTGTGGCCTATGTAATCTTTATTGGCAATGCCTTCTTCAGGGCAAATGACTCCCATCTTTTTTTTTTTTTTTTTACACTGGAAATAAAACAACAGCCAGCAATTAAACTGGAGAAAAATCTGTCTTTTGTGTGCGTTATTTACATCTTTATTTATATTTTTTATTTTAAGAGCAGTGCCCTCTTTGCCCACAAGGTGGCGCCCATGTGTCAGAAGTTTGTGTGGCATCACAGTAACATTGGTGCGCTGTTATCAGCAGCACTTACATACACCAAACTTTCCACTTGTATTCCTATTTATATTCTTAAGGCTTTTACAGAGATGTTTGTTCATATATTATTCAGAGTCTGATTTATACAACATTTTATACCTAAAAATGGGGCGACATTTTTTTTTTATGGATGTTGACAGTTTTTCTAATTAATGTGTGATAGAGTGATAAAAAGAGATATCAAAAATCCCCTCGGTAAAAACCTTTGACTCTAATATGTCAACAAAATGAAACAAGAATTTTGAATCTGGCTTTATCCGATGTTCAGATTTCTCTTCTGGAAGTATATGCAAAATAGTGCATATTTAATGAGATAATACCTAATCTGCATATTTGAACATAAATATTCTAAAAACTTATAATACAAAAAATATTTGTCTTAATGTCAGTAATCAACAAGGGAACTTTCATGCTGATATCTATTAGTTAATTTTTTTTCTCCCTATTCACCTGGGGTGTCTCCCCTTTAATGTTATTCACGTGCTGCAGACACACACCAGCAAGGCAATAGTGACAGAGGTGTTTTCACTTATTGTTCAGGTTGAAGTTGGTCCAATCAGGCAACATGAGTGAAATCACCTGTGTAGGTCTTGCTCCATTGTGTTGAGGCCGTGGAGGCAATTTAGTCCATTAACGTCACCTGTTGCAGGAGTTACTTCTTGATTAGAGCATACAAACGCCTCCAACCTTAGAAAGGTAGGATTTCTCTAGCTTTTTTTATTTACTAGTGTCACAATTGAAACATCTGTCAACTAGTTTATCTTACAAATCAGGTTTAAATACATTGACGCATTTGGCAAAAATATTTAATTTGCAAATATTCTGAGAATTGATTAAGAGTTTTTCGATGTTCCTCTTGCATGTACTGTTTTGCTGCCTTACACTGTTGTACGTGATGGTAAATTGAATATATTTGGACTGTTGGTTGAGCAAAAGAAAGGCAATTTGAAGAAGTCCCCTCTGGGGAATTTTCATTGCCATTTATCACTATTTTAAAGATTTTTTTTTTTTTTTTTTTTTTTTTTTTTTTTTTTTTAATAGATCGAACAATGCATCAGATATGGGTTTGTTACCATAAACAGGAAGTGCAAAAACAAAACAAAAAAAGGTGACCCAAACACAAGAACGAGACAGGAGACGATGTCACGATAATAAAAAATATCGGTTTTACTAGAGAAGGTTACAAAAATCATCACTATATAGGAGTTGTAGAACTATTTCCAACTTAAAAAATAAAACCATAATGAAACACCTACAGGGACTACAATGCCATCAAAGTACAATGGAGTTTTCTTTAGAAAAGAGTGGGTGGAAAGGGAGGGGGGAGTGTGGAGGAGGAGGAGGAGGAGGAGGGGGGCAAACGCCGCCTACCATAGTTGTCAGTACAAATGACTACACATCACCTGAAAAACTGCGAAGACACAGTCATGTCTCCTTCATGCAAATAACGAGGAAACGACAACACCCTGACACGCATCGTCTTATAGGAAATTGAAGTTTGCCTTTTACATCAACCTGGTGGCAAAGCACGTATATTTATCAAACATAACACACATGGCAATATAGTCCTTTTTTATACAGAATAGACAGCTGCACACATGGACGATACTGACATGCTTCATCTCATCAAAGTTCAATTATTTGTCTTCTTCAGTGTTTTTTTTGTATTATTTATTTTTTAGGGTAAACTAACCAGTGATGACTGATGTAGAATATAGTTAATGATTGTTAAATAATATCTGATTATAAAATGAATGTATGAAAATTCCTGACTTGTTTAATTCAGAGTGTAAACATCCAAAACAGTCTTTGTGGCTCATCTGAGAGGCATGACGTTAAAAAAAGAAAAAGAAAAGAACAAGTGACTTTTTCCTCAACTCACATGTTGATGAGTCACTCGTTTTGGCTTGCCATTGAAAAAAAAAAAAAAAAAAAAGCACAAACAAGTTCCATAAAATCATTAATACTGAAAACACAAGAAGAACTCAGCTGCCTTAAACTGATAAAACATTACAAATCAATTTCCATATTTTTTTTTCTCCACATTTTAAAATGTATACGTCACAAGCACCTCAATCCATCATACCATATCATAACTGCACTGTATCCCGCTCACGACATATCATTTAAGATGTTAAATTACAATTATTATATCAAATGCAGAACTAGTATTTGAGTGCTAAACACAAATCTCAAAGGGTACATTTACATACTGTATATGTGTGGAAAACATTAATAGAAGAGCGCGGCAAAACACGGACTGTGTTCTCCCCGTTTCTAGAGAGGTGTAAATCGAGATCTTTTAAGGTGGTTCAGCTATTTACAGGTGAACTTCATTCACAAAAAGGAGGAATTTTAGAAAATGAAAGAACCCTTTCTTCCTGTAGAATTCACACAGGACAGTGTACCAGTCTGGGAAGGGTTAGGTTTTAAACGGTGAAGCTTTGGAAAAGAACACAACTGGCCAAAATCGATTTGGTTTGATACCTGAGATGTGTGTCTTTTTTGTGTGTTAAAAGACCCAGATGGATTTATCTGTGATTTCAGCTGCCGCTAGTGAGTGTAGCAAAAACCGTAAAGGTCTTAATACGCATATTTGCTTTCTTGCCGAGAGTTAGATAGGAGCATTGATATTTCATGTTCGTAAATGGTAAATATCATCAAGCTAACGCCATTAGCCGGGTTAGCTTACAGTAGTTTAGCTTAAACGGCTAGAAACGGCTCTGGCGTTGTCCTGAAAGAAACAAAAATCAGCCTACCAAGCTCATTAATGAATACGCTATATCTTGCTTGTTTAATTCACACAAAAAGCAAAGTGTAACTATGTTAATTAGTGAGCTTTAGAAGTGCTGGTATAGGCAGATTTTGTTACCTCTAAACGGAGCAAGGCTACGGTCTCCATGCTAGCCTGAGCTAGCCGACCTGTTGGTCTCCACCTTCTCATCTAACCCTTGTCAAGAAATAAGCGTTTTCCCCCAAAACTATTCCTTCAATAAAACTTTGCTACACCTCTGGTCCTAAATAAACGGCTAATACCTTGGCAGATAAATAAGCTATGATCATGTAAATGCAAAACAATCCTTGAGATACCTTTTTTATGATTTGATTCTTTTAGGTGTTTCTATGAAAGAGTGGGGGGGGGCTGGGATGCTTTGTGTGTTTTTACGGGATTCTCATTCCCCCTTTTTTTTTTTTGTTTCGTAATAGTGCAACAACGTATCGAGCATTAGCAATAAAAAGTCTAAAATGGAGAAGAAAGTAAAGGAGAAAAAAACCTATGAGCGCAAAAAAAAACATAAAGAAGAAGAAGAAAGATCGTAATAGTACCTGGCATACTGTTCAGAGAGTATTAAAAAAAACACCAACATTCGTACACATTCGTACAATATATTCATATTCATATATATATATATGCATATAAAACACCAAAAAAACAGAGGAAGTTGGTCGCTGCCTGGCTTCCCTGTGGCTGAAGCAGACAGTGAGCAATGTTTTTTTTTTTTTTTTTTTTTTTTTTTTTTTTTTTTTTTAGGCTGTTAGGAACTGTGTGTTGAGAGGCTGTGCTGGCTCAGGGCGCGAGGCCATCACAGCCGGGCCACGTTCACGAGCCGCCGCCCACAAGCGGGGGAGGAGACGCTTCTGAACTGATGTAACGTTGCCTACCTGAGCTCGAACCCGGCGGGCGAGCTCTCCCGTTCTGAAGCATCTGCCTCCGTCTGGCCCTGCCACTCCTCCTGATCCTCTATTCTCTTCCCTTTTGGTGTGAGCTCACAACTCTTAATAAGCATCATGGACAGGAAGAGGATGGAGAATCAGGAGGTTGGGGGACTATCAAACATGACCGAGGTGGTTTGTTTTAACGGAGGGAGGGGTGTGCGCTGGGTGTTACAGGATGGGGGGGTTTGAGGTGTGGAGAAGGAGATGGTTGGCGGCGGGAGAGGATCGCTTGTCCTTATGAGTAGGAGGAGTTCTGGCCCTCCTTGGAGCGCGCCTCGGCCTCCACATCCTGGTCGTCCTTGGTCTTGATGTCCTGGTACTCGTGCGTGGAGACGGCGCTCCTCAGGTAGGCCCAGTTGGCCGCCAAAATCATCAGATAATGGATCTAGAGAGAAGCAGACATGTTTTCTTCATTTACTTAAAGGTCCCATGGCATGAAAATGTCACTTTATGAGTTTTTTTTCACATTAATATGAGTTCCCCCAGCCTGCCTATGGTCCCCCAGTGGCTAGAAATGGCGATAGGTGTAAACCGAGCCCTGGGTATCCTGCTTGCAAAATTACAAATCCCACTATGGCCACGCCAAGACCCGCCCTACGAAGCAGCTCGATTGGTTGGGGTTAGGCATTTCACCTCGATTGGTTAAGGTTAGGGTTAGGGGATTGGTCAGGCGATAGGACCTGTACATGTAAGCATAGACACCTGGCCAATAGTAGTGTGTGAACGCTATTGAAGGGCGGGTCTTGGCGTGGCCAAAGTGGGATTCGTAATATCGCATCCTGCTCTGCCTTTGAGAAAATGAAAGCTCAGCTGGGCCGATCTGGAATCTTCTCCTTATGAGGTCATAAGGAGCAAGGTTACCTCTCCTTTCTTTGCTTTGCCCACCCAGAGAATGTGGCCCACCCATGAGAGAGAGAGACATCATGGCTTTCAAATGAGCAAAGTGGCAGTTGGTCAAGGCCACACCCCCACCCTCCACCTTGCCCCCCCCCTCTCCTCCTCAATAGCTACAGAGACAGAAATGGCACATCCTAAGGAAAGCTCATTGTGGGACTGGCCCTAGTGGCTGTAATTCTACACCAAGGCTGAATTTCGGGGAAAGAGACTTCCGATACAGTATTAGGGGACCACTAAGGTCTATATAAAAGAGACTTTAGATACAGTATTAGGGGACCACTAAGGTCTATATAAAAGAGACTTCAGATACAGTATTAGGGGACCACTAAGGTCTATATAAAAGAGACTTCAGATACAGTATTAGGGGACCACTAAGGTCTATATAAAAGCATCCAAAAAGCAGCATGTCATGGGACCTTTAAAGGACATGAAATGACTGGTACCGTGTCCCAATTCCATACTACATACAGTATACTACACAGTCTACAAAGCACTAAACTGTTTAGCTCCTCAGTACATCTCTGACTTGCTCACTGATCACAACCCTATCAGGCCTCTCAGGTCATCAGGGAGAGGTCTTCTAGCTGTACCCAGAATTAAGCGTGACTTATGGTCTATGGTTCTATGGTTCTGCAAAGGCTCCACGCAGAGCTTTCGCCGAAGCATACGTAAGCGGCATGAAGTTTATAATTTGCGCATTGGTGTGTGCGTGTCGATCTCTTTAAGAGAATAGCAGGGTCGGCACGTGTGTGCGCGTGGGAAGTGTGTGGTAGAACGAGTGAGAGAGTGACGGTGACTAGCTTCGGAGGGAGTACCGACTCAAAAAGTGTCTCCAAGTGCTTTCTGACTATGGTTGGAAATCTGTAGCAGGAAAAGTTGATAGCGTGTTGTTTATGGAGGGGAACCCGTAAATGGGTAGGGGGGGAAATGCAACGATACCAAGCCACGGCCGAGCGGCGTGTGTCGCCGCGATGTGTAGTTGCATTTTTCGAGAGGATGCACGTCTGGCTACAGCGTAGGGTGCAGCGTGTGTGTCCGGCGTGTGTATAGTCACACTTGTATGTTCTGTATGTTTTTGTCGATTAATCCTGTTGTGTTTATTGCATTCTTATTTCTATTCATGCTTTGCTTTAACAGTGTATGGTGATTTTAATATAAAGCACTTTGGGTTTACTTGTAATGAAAGGTGCTATATAAAAAAAAAATTGACATTGACATACTCATTTTAGGCAGGTTTCGAGTATGTGTGTTCAGACAAAATGTAAGCATTCTCAAAAACAGTATTTATACTTGAAACTTGAGACTCTTGTCTATGCTGTTGTTGGAAAACTGTTCTCCCACAATGCAATGCACACAGGAAACGGTAGGCTGTCTGTGGATGGTAGTGAAACAGCTCCAGAAATACTCCAGAAAAAAAGGAACAAAAAATATCTGCAGCTGTGTGAATCGTTTTTTTTTTTTTGTGTAAACGTAATTTTGACACTTTTACCAACGAGAAGAAAAAGGGTTCAAATAAATGTTTAATGGTACAACATTGTCTTACTGACTGAAACGTGCGGTATACTCGCGGCAGCCGACCTGTCGCACGCAAATGTGACGTCATGGGAGCGCCGTAGCTCTTTATACTGGCGCGTGGTGGTGGCGACACTAGGTCTTCTCCTGAACATGAGGAACGGCTACCGACTTTGCTATTTCTACGGACTAGAAGAAGAAGGAAAAGGTAAACAACGGCAGAACTGGCAGCAGCATTGCCGTCAATGCTTCGATTTGATTCAATGACCTACTTGGTCGGATCGAGCCTTTCGTTGGCCGTAAAAGAGCTCATCTTAACCCGGTGAGTTTACAAGAGTGACTTGCAGTCACTCTGAGAGTCCTGGCATCCGGTTCCCCTCAAACTCGTCCATGCTTCCTGTTTCCGCTTTGTCGTCGCGCACTTAAAATCCTACGTCATTTTGACGTCGCACTGGCGCGCGCCAGGTCGGCTGCGGCGACTGTAAAAAGGCCTTGAGCGTTCAGATTTGAATTACAGCCAAAAGACAACAGGTGATTTCAATAAGTGGAAGTTGTTAGTGAAATCACCTGGCAGGATGAAAATACAAGTCAAATTTAGCAAAATAGTAATTAAACGGAAAGAAAAGAATCTTTAAAAAGTTTAAATACACATTGAATGGTACTCCTGGCACTGGTTTTGCTCAGATGTTTTTTTTTCTTGTCTTTTTAAATATTTTCTATCTCTTCCTACCTCCACAAAAAGGTTGGCTGGAAAACAGTGCAGAGAGGGCTTTCAGATGATCATTTTATTTAAGTATCTCCATTACCCTGGATATAAAACAGAGCAGTCCGCCTCCGCAGCAGAGTAAAACACTGACCACCCCCCCCCCGTCTACACACACACTCACGCAGCAGAGGCAGGCTGAGGGGTTGGATTCCAACCGATAGGGTGACATACTGACAAAACGTGTGAGAGGGAGGGTTGCTATGGCAACATATAGGCACGCCATGGCAACGTGCATATTTTGAGAGGCACATTGTATCAATGGGATCATGAGCGGCTTACCAATGCGATGACGGTGGCACCGGCGCCGGCGAATGCAACAATGTAGAGGTGGTAGGACAGGTAGAACTGTGGATGGAAAGAGAGAGACAGAGTTAGAGTGGAGGAAAGCTAAAATAGAAAAAGAAAGGGTCAGGTCAGTGTCCTCTCACCTCGCTGGTGTTACAGATGTCTCCCAGTGTGGCTCCACAAGCTTTTCCCGGAGTGGCGTTCCAGGGAATAATACCTGGCGGATCAGAGAGATAAAACATCACAGGACTGCCGCTTTCTCATCTGAGACAAGAAGCTCCCCCACAACGCGATTGAAGGCATTATGAATCAGGCTCGGCTAAAGATTAAAGGAAACAGGGCTGCTGCTGTCCGGAAGCCTCTCCTACAGGAATAATATGGGCCATTTATTTGACTTACTTCTGAAAACTGGCTAACATTATAGGCTATATATTCCTCCTTTACTTTAAATTGTTTGCATTAATACTATCACTATAAATAAGATCAAACAAGAGCTTTATCAAAAACCTTTAACGCCGATGATAATTTGATGACTGACAGTAATTGGGTTAAATATTTTATACATTTCAGTAAAGTACGACTGCCACTGAGGCATATGTGATCCTCATCCTACTCTGCAAGCGGGCCAGCTGTCCTTCAAATGTGGGTCACATACTGTACATTAGGCCATTAAACAGATATGCAATCGTAGGAGAGCGTTACTGTGCTGTAATACTGCAGGAAGATGGATTTTCATAGAGCTCCAATCAGGCTCTTCAATAATCTAAATGTATTTTTTTGACCTCTTCCTATATAGAAAATGACATTTAAAGCAAACCGGACCAGGAGATAAATATGTGATGTTTATAGTGTAGCGGCGTACAGCAGAGTAAAGCCTTTTGGATTAGTTTGACAAAAAAAATTCTATATTTTGCTATCCTGCAGGTAAAGCCTGGGCTGCAACGTTAAAAGCTGTTATTGCCAAGGCTGGCCGGCATGTTTTTAGCTCACTTGCCTTGAACAGGGGAATTTCTCTTGAACTTTGAAGACATGTAATACAGCATGCAATCTGATCTATCTTCATTTTTTTTTTTTTTCAGCTGCAAATCAAAATACCTGGGGGAATTGCTTCTATAATTATGTTTTGGCAGACAATTTAAAAAATAAATAGCTAGTGTGAAATAAATGTACCACTTTAGGACTCAAACAATGATTCAAATTACACCATTTATTTGACCTGCTAATGATTCATGAACACTAAATTGACGAGGGGGGAGAAGCTTCTCAACTGACCAATGAGGTTTAAAACATTGTGCCGAGAGTTAAAAAAACAACAGCAGATACATGTAGCACATTTTGCTTCTTATAAAAAACACAGCATTTCCCATAAACCCTGTTGCTGTTACGTCCTTAGTTCTGAAGATATATAATATAAAAAATATAAGAGCAGATAAGAGCCAAATATGTATGTAAGCTAAAGATATTGAGATATTTTTAGAACTGTAAAACTGGTTTTATAAACCCAGTTATTGCGGCACACCTGATCCAGTTAAACTGTAATGAAAATGTGCCATCCCTAATTAGACCAGGTGTGCAGAAACCGAGCAGGAGCAGAAATCTAAAGGACAGGCTGGCCTGGATGACTCGAGGATGAGCTGAGAAACACAGCTTAGAGGCTGCCAATCTTAATAACAGTGGCTTGTGGTATTTATTAGAATAAAAAAAAAAAAACCATTTAATGACACTGAGGGGAAAATCCAACCTCTAATACTTCATCATTGTTTCAGAAACAGCTCTTGAACCTGACAATAATCATTGTCAGGTTTTTATATCAGGAAAACACATGTATTAGAAGCCGATAGACTAAATCTGCCTGCTGACATAAGCCTTGACCGATGTTTTTGTCAAACGTTACCCTGGGAAATCACTAACTCAATGAAATGATACAGGTTGAAGAATCATGGAACTCAGAGAAAGTAATGTAAGCATGCACTAAAAGCCACAAACCATGTCAGTTTCTGGAGTGGGATGAAGGTGGGACAACTTACCGTACTGCCTGACGTCCACACAGATGGAGTCAGGTGAGGTGATGTTGGCGTCAGGAGACTTCATGGCAGCGCAGGTATTCCACATATTGAAGAAGAGGAAAACGGGTATTGCCGTGAAGCCGAAGATGGCGAAGAAGGCCAACGCGAGGATGTAGGTCAGGAACATGAACTGAGGAGAGGAGAAAAGAAACAAGAGATTTATTTTTTTCCAGTATGATCCCCCCCTCACCCCACACACACACACACACACACAAAGTTTGCATTAGGAGAACTGGGGTAATATTATTCACCTCCACCCACAGCCCAACACACATTCAGAGTCAGTGTTTCAGCTAATGCTAATGTTACTGGACATCTGCAGCAATTAGAGTAATCAGGCTAGAAAGGACAAACTGTGCCAGAGTTACCCTCAAGTGAGATTGTGTGTGTGTGTGCGCGCGCGGGTGTGTGTGCGCTTGCACACAAGTGTTTGCATGTCTGTCTTTCTCATGTGTCAGTGTGTATGATTATGCCTCTGCAAGAATTTTGTGACTGACAAAATTAATTTGTGTTCATTTTTATAAGCCTGTTAACACTATTTATTTATATATATTCATATACAGTATAAGAACACATTATAAGGTACACATCAGAGCAATGCAATCTTATTTAGAGGCTTTTATATGGAGTATGATTTGCAGCAGCTGTGTGTGTGTGTGTGTGTGTGTGTGTGTGTGTGTGTGTGTGTGTGTGTGTGTGTGTGTGTGTGTGTGTGTGTGTGTGTGTGTGCGTTGACATACGAAGGCAGTGATGCAGCGTCCACAGACGGTGGTCTTAAAGTCGCTCTGCAGCTCCTTCTTGACGGCGCTGGTGGTGTAAAAGCCCTCAGCCAGCAGGATGATGGCGTAGACGAAGAAGAAGGAGGCAATGCCGTAGATGATGTACTGAAAGATCTGGATCCTGAACACACACAATCAGTAATTGTAACCCCATTTTGTGTGTGTTTAGGTTGATATTATAGGTGTAATATTAAATTAACCAAAGCAAGACTAAGTGCTCAATTCAATATACTCAGTCATGTTACGGCAATAGCCTTACTGGTTCTGGTATGATCCGTACTGTAGCTTACCGTATGTTAGCCATGTTTAGAGATATGACCAGTAGCTTATGGTATGGTATGTAGTTCGAATGGCGCAATCATTTTTGAAATTCATGCTGGAAACATGGCCAGAGAGAAGAAGCTGTGATATTCCCTTTCACTTAGAGGTAGAAAATCTAAAACTACCAGAATGCAATGCACCCTCACCAGACCAATAAATGCTCCCACTGGTGGGTGATGTAACGCGAGCTCGTTAGGCTTGTTGGTATTAGTCTGGATCAATGACAACAATTTCTAGGATAATCGCCGGAACATGCATGGAAAGTTTTGAAGAACCGTGCAATAAGGCAGGCCTGCTTGGTTCTTTGGGGGAATGATGGTAAAGATTTACAAAGAATATGTCAACGGTGTTTAGTATCTAACTGGTTCATTTTGGGACCAATTGGCGGGGATTTGTTATGGACAAAATACACACAGCGATACACTGGTAAGAGCAAATTACTAATTACGATTATCCAGCTAATTTATATAGCTCATGTTGCTGTAATGTGTGAACTTTTAACTTCATTTAATATTGTATGTGGAGTTTTCTTTTACGGGGTGCAAATGTTCCACCAAAACAAGTTCCCTTCTGAGACCATTTTGCAGAGCCACCGTCGCTGTGTCCGGAGCTTAGCACCGACCAAGACGATTACGATCGGTTTAAAGAAATGCCAATAAACCAGAGCACGTTTTTCTCCTATCCCCGAATTGCTGTGTGGACCAGACCCTCCTCCGCAGCGCTGTGGAGGAAGGTCTGGCAATGTGAAACTAGTTCGTAATGACACAGAATGGCGACCGGCTGGTAAAAAACAATCTCATATAATGTTAAACGGTAAGCTGAACACCTGACATCTTAGGTGGGAAATAGTTAGTGCTGTAACAGAGTATTGGTTTATATTTGATCAGCAATGCATAGTTTTTTTTTTGAGTTTGAGAAAGAGGAGGGGGTTGGCTGTCTCTCTCTATACTCTTTGTGTCCATATGCGGAGGTCCATCTGTAGTTCAAACAACAGGCCCTAGGGCCAGCAGCAGTCACTTGTAGGTTTGTCTTCTGGCCTATGAGTAGGGACATCTGGGCACTGGTAAGATGGAGGGAAGTTTACCATAGTTCATTTACACATACTATTAACATTATTATGTTACAAAGTTGGTTTTATATTGGCAAAGTAACCCTTAAATATACTTTTTGTAAACACTGTGACGAATGAAATGTTGTAAACCTCTCCATTCAGAATATCTGTACTCTTTCTGTTAATGCCAACTCACTTGGGTTAAGAGACATTTACAAGTTTCAGGGTATTGGAATTCTGAATCATGGCAGATTATGTGGGTGGCTCTCCTTGACAGATTTAGTAGTACCAGTAGCCTAAAGTATAGTCACTGTTGTTTTAAGGCTTTCTACTGAAAGCATTAATGGTGCCAAGAGCTCATCAATGATTCATCACACTCATTTAGTCTTCATAAAAACTTAGTGTGAAGCCTGTTAGCGGAGCACCTTATTCCAGTATGTGTTATAGTGCTATGGTGCCTGATTTCACGGATAAAGAAAGATTATGGATAGCGTAGCGGCAGCCATTGTCGGCCAACTGAACCACGCTAAGGACTTACACCAATGCGAGGGTGCCGTGGTCCGTGGTGACCCTGGAGAAGTGGTTCTCCAGCATGGTCAGGGTGCCGGTCAGAGCCACGTGGCCACAGCCGCAGAACAGAGCCACGCCTGAGAAGCAAAGGATGGTGGCCACCAGGGAGGCGTAGGGCACCCCGCCCAGACACTTGATGCAGCACTCGAAACATCCTGCGGAGGGAGACAGAGAGAGCAGGATTAATGCATTGATACAAAGCTTTACTTGTGGAAGTTAGCTGTAAGAAAAATTGCTTTTTTTTTTTTTTTTTTTCTCCTCTGACGGATTTAAAAGTGCTAAACCAAACACGAGCAAACCGAGTAAGCTGCTGCAACACGACACTTCATACAGCGGCTCGATCGGCTCCGGTGATGACACTCACTGCAACGCTCGACGGCCTTTTGCCCGCTGCTTTTCAGACATTACTCATGTGCAGAGACCTACGTGGACGTTCATACTGTAGGGGATGAATCAAGCATGCGTGTGCTGCAAGAGGGTCCCAAGAAAAGAAAACCCCATCCCCCTAAGGCACGTTGAGCATCTTTCACAGTTCACTTAGAGCTCAGCTGGGAGAGCTAAATATTACAAGTAAGCTGTGCTACATGCTCACATCCTACACTGCTCAAAAAACCCGACTACATCTCCCTTTAGTCTTTTCAATCTATTTTTTGTCCTTTTTTCTTATGCATGAATAACTCATGACCTAAATAAATTATTTCAAAATAAAAGGGCGTCAGAGAGGTGACATTTAAGTGGCACTTGTTTTGAGTCGTACCTCAAAAATACTAAAGGTGGCTTTGCTTTCAGATGGTGTTACTCTTGCAGACGAAAGTTGGACTATAGGCTGATGTGTTGCTTCATTTACTTTTGGTTTCAGTGCAGTTACTAATCCAACGGCAGACGACAAATATGACATGAGAAACTGAAAGAGGCTAAAATGCACGCCTTGCATATATTTTCATCTTTCTCCCGCATTTTTCACAACTCCAAAATGATGATGAACGATGGACAATTATCCCTTGTGCTCGAGCGGTTTCCACAGAATGATGATGATGACAAATTAGTACATTTGTTTTTCATTAACTGTAGCGGCGCGTGAACCTCATAACTCACTCGGGAGATACAGGTACGGGAAATGCGGTTCTTTCTGCTCCCATCACACTCAAGAGGATGAAGAGGAATAAAAAGAAGGGAAAATAACACATTGCACTGAGCATAAGAGTCGTATCTTATATAACACCCGTTAAAAATAGCTCTTCCAGCAAAGCGGGAAGTTACTCTGAGGAAAAAAAGGAAAGACAAAATGAACTGTCTTGTGTGTGCCACTTTGCTGTTTCCATGACAACCTGCTCCAATTGACAACTCTGAGGCATCATTATTTTATGTTCAGGAGTTTGTTGAATCTAAACAATTCTGTTTGTAAAGACTTAAAGGTTCCATGACATGGTGCTCTTTGGATACTTTTATAAAGACCTTAGTGTTCCCCTAATACTGTATCTGAAGTCTCTTTATATAGACCTTAGTGTTCCCCTAATACTGTATCTGAAGTCTCTTTTATATAGACCTTAGTTGTCCCCTAATACTGTATCTGAAGTCTCTTTTATATAGACCTTTGTGGTCCCCTAATACTGTATCTGAAGTCTCTTTTATATAGACCTTAGTGGTCCCCTAATACTGTATCTGAAGTCTCTTTTATATAGACCTTAGTGGTCCCCTAATACTGTATCTGAAGTCTCTTTTATATAGACCTTAGTGGTCCCCTAATACTGTATCTGAAGTCTCTTTTATATAGACCTTAGTGGTCCCCTAATACTGTATCTAAAGTCTCTTTTATATAGACCTTAGTGGTCCCCTAATACTGTATCTGAAGTCTCTTTTATATAGACCTTGGTCCCCTAATACTGTATCTGAAGTCTCTTTTATATAGACCTTAGTGGTCCCCTAATACTGTATCTGAAGTCTTTTTCCGGAAGTTCAGCCTTGGTGCAGAATTACAGCCACTAGAGCCAGTCCCACAATGAGCTTTCCTTAGGATGTGCAAAGCAGAGAATGGGGGAGGTAACCTTGCTCCTTATGACCTCATAAGGAGAAGATTCCAGATCGGCCCATCTGAGCTTTCATTTTCTCAAAGACAGAGCAGGATACCCAGGGCTCGGTTTACACCTATTGCCATTTCTAGCCACTGGGGGACCATAGGCAGGCTGGGGGAACGCATATTAATGTTAAAAAAACCTCATAAACTGACATTTCCATGCCAGTGTGTAATATGTTTAGTTGTTCATTATCAAAATCTGTGTTGCCCGTTCACAAACTTGTCCTTTTTCATGAATATTTACCACCACCATCAATTCCAAGTATTCTTTTTGGCTTGAAATTTGACATTTGCATTCGCATGAACTGGGGTAGACGCTCCATATTCATGCGCCATCTTGAAATACGTTAGCCGGTAAGGGACATACAGGACATACTGCTCCGCCTTTCGCGTTTTCGCTGTCACATGATAGACTCACAGGAGGCTAATCGGTATCGTAGCTTCCCGGGCCCCAGCAAGTTTGAAGAAGGAAACGTGGAGGACCACACGTATTCAAAATCCAGATTTCAGGAACAGGAGTCTTCTTCTTCGCCCAGAAAAAGAAAAAGGAGATTGAAAAGAGCAAGAGACCGGCGTGAAGTTGTGAAGGCTACCGTAGCTGTACTACGTACTTTGAACTGCGTGGTGTGAGAGAGTTGATTGCGATATATGATCTCAAGACTAGATGGGAGAAATTCCCACATATTGGACCTTTTAAATCTATGATTGACCGCATTAGTGTCAGAAGTTGTTATTGATCAGCTTAAAAGAGCAGACTGATTTTAGCCCCACTGAGAGGAAGAATCAGCGATAGCATCACTGCTGCAAAGTGGGTTGACTCACCACTCCAGAATGCAATGTTTAAAAAACTATTAAATGGATTATCATAAATATTGGTAAAGATCATGGTTCCAAGAGGATGAATCCTAATAAATGTGGTGATTTTCTAACCCTAACCCTAGTGCTATCATCTCATCCAAATTCACTTTGTACAATATTTTGGTTTAAAACGACCTAGTGGCATTCCTTTCAGTCTTAGCTGTGCATTGTGTTTAGTGCTAATTAGCAAATGTTAGCATGGTAAACATTATACCTGCTGATCAGCATCATGTATGCATGCTGACTGTAGTTTCTTGTTTCTTGTGCAACAAAGGAAAAGGTCATTGGATTTGGGAAAACATGTCTGCTGAATTGTTTTGCAAAATTTCATAAAATGGACACTATTGACACTACTCTATAGAGAAACTTGTAATTTTAGAATTCATTTAGAATCATTTTAGCAACTTCACAAACTTAACTTGTAGAACAGGTCACCAGATTTCATGATTTATGGTTAACCATCTTATGATTAACAAACAGCTGATAATTTACATAAACGTATTAAATGATTTGTGGAGCTAATCTGTTTCCATTTAGTACTATCATACTTTTTTATCAGTCTTAATCCAGAAACTTTCTCTCCGATGAGGTTTCTCTTTACTTGTGGTTCCGCCCTCTGCTGAGGCTCGTTTCGGACCTCAGTGTGGGTTTGTGTGCCGGCACATATTGAAAACCCCTCAACTCCATGTTTTTGGTGAATGAAAGAAAAAAAAATCTATGAATCTAAGATGCAACGCCCCCAAAGTGTGCTGCTGCTCCCGCCGAAGACTGTGTGTTGCGTAACCAAGCGGAGGCTCGTTGCATAATAGATCCAAATCCTATTAATGTTAATGAAGGAAGCGGGCTGATGGAGAGGTGGAGCTGATAAGGCTGGATGGCTCTAAAATCCTGAGCCCACAAACAGGCCAGGCCTCAAGGGGGGGAAAGGGGGGGCAAGGGGGGGCTGCAATGGACTCACTGGTCGATACAATGAGGACGTGGAGGCTGTTTAAAAGCTGCTCTGCACTGACACTCCACCCTAAAAGTTCAATCTCAACAGGTAATTTAATGTTAGCCCTGTCTTTTTTTATTTAGAGAAGAGAATAAAACCTGCCAGCGAGAAGTGATAATCCTGCTTTTTCAAATGCAAATGAACTATTTCCAGGTGTTATTGTCTTAATATTCATGGACTTTGACTATACCTCCATTTAAGGTGGGGAAAGGAGACGATTAGCAGATTTTGCTCTTTAAAAAAACAAATCCTTACATTTGAGAGTGCATGACCAGCATTTTAGACTCATATAATTCCTGCTGTTAACTCTATCTTCTCCCTGCCTCCATGCAGCTTCATGGATGAATTCACAGGTTTCTTTTAAACACTGAGCGGGCTCCTCATCCGGACCGCCTGTGGCTACGACTGTTTGTCAGCCTCAGTTTTAAAGTGCGCTAATGGGAAACAGACAGGCCAGAGTGGTCAGCTCCAGCCACCCCTAATGGAAATCAATGGACTATTCATTAGAGCAGAATTTAGGTGACACACCGAGGCCGGCTCATTGCTCTCATTTTCTACCTCGCTGCGTCTCGCTACCTCTCGTCTCTGCCCTGCTTGTCTTCTTCTCTGCTCTCTGTCTCTGAAATATGGCTGCATGCCCACGCTGTACTTACAGTGAGCCAGCTGGAGTTAATCGCTTAGACAATATGTTACGCTCCTGCTTATGATGCTGTGTCATATATCATCTCAACAATCTCAGACCAAGGACAATGCATCAGTTTGTGGGAACATTTTACAGGCAGTGAAGGCGCCTGGCTCGCCAATATGAAAGAACGTAAGATTTGGAAATCTCTGTTCATTTTGTCGAGCAACACAACAGCAAACAATTTAACAGATTAGAGCAGCAATTAAGGATAACCCTCCCTGCTGTTGAATCTTGTTCTTCCTGTGCTGCAGCCTTCAGGTCAAAACTAGAAACTGTTCCCATACTTAAATTACGATTTTAAAATTTGAAGCATAGAGTGACAGTTGGATAGATAGAAGAATAAATAGATAGATAGATAGATAGATAGATGCTTGCTCTTTGTTTGCACTTTCCGAAGACAAAGGGAAGGGATGCGAGAAGGAGATACAGAAAAAATGAGAAGCAATGATGGCATAAGCGAGGAGAATGCAAGAGAGAAAAGGAAAGCAGAGGTGAATGGAGAGGAAGAGCGAGTAAGAGATCGATAGAGAGCGAGCAGAGTAACAAAGGGAAGAGGAAAAAGAGAGAAGGAGGTGAAGAAAGAGCCAGAGCGTGCAAAGAAGAACAGAGAAAGAAACAGAGATAGAGAGAGAAAGCGTAAGCGAAAAAGCTGTTCTAGGCCCCGGGGCCGGCAAATAGCAGTTGCCATGGCAACGTGTTACCAACGACCCAGTTCAGCGCTAGCGTAGTCCTTCGCAGCCGCTCCACACATGCACCGATGTAGAGTGATGTAACCTCAATAAAAAAGAAAGTGCTAAATAGTGACATCGGTGTGAAATTTGAACCAAAAATAACCAACAGCAAGGGATGTTAAAGCAACTGAACAAGATATATGGAAGGAGAGAAATGCAAAATATCTTCTTCAATGATTTGCTGGCTAGGTTTTGGGAAATAGGTCAAACAGATATTGTAGTGACATGAAAGAGAGAGATGGGAGAGAGAAAATATTGCTTTATTTTTTCAGCTCTGCATGTACTTAAAGAATTACTACAACTACTAATACAATACACTATGGATACGCAATAATAGAATTTCATCAGGCTTGAATGCTGTGTCAGATATGTAATTTGCTGTGGTAAACCATAGACTCTATATCAATGGACCGCGCACGTGTGACGTCACCCATTGGTTTATGGAGATCTGCTGCGAGTCGTTGAGGTTGCCGTTAACGGGCGCAGCCATCCTGGTTGCGGATGTGACGATTTTAGACGAGAGGGAGGAGCGAAGGAGGAGCCCTTACACTCGTTACGTTACACACTTTCACTGGCAATCACATCATAGCCACGCCCTAAAACTGCTTTATCGCCGATTTTAGACCATAATTCAAAACATGAACATCATTCTGTGTTGCAGAAGACTTAAAACTAGCGATTGACACCATAAACTCATTATGAAAATGTTTACTGAGGTAATAAATCAAGTGTGAAGTGGGTCACTTTCTCATAGACTTCTACGACCTCCTTTTGCAACCGCATGTTTCGCCCTCTGCTAGGATTCAGATAGAATGCAGGTTTAAGGCACTTCCACATTTGCAGCACTTGGCCGAACCGGATGCGTTGGCCATTAATATTAACAGTCTATGTGGTAAACCTGCATTAATTGAATGCCTTTGTCCACTTGGGGAAACAAGCTACAACACCGACATCCTTAAAGGTGCCCTGCCATACAAAACCGTTTTTACATTGCATTTACATTTGCATTTTTTGAAATATGTTAGTTCCATATGTGTTTGTGTTATGTCGTGAATGTGAAAATGAACTGCTACCTCCTCTGTCAGCTCTAGCCACTGAAAAGAAATAAGCAGAGAAATCAGGCCAATTACCAAAGCTGGTCAGTCTGACATCATATTGCCTGAGCTCATTAATATTCATTAGCTCGCCCAGTTGTGCTGGGTAAAGGATTCTGACAGCCAAGCTCTCATTGGCTAGCTGTTAGCCAATCAGATTCAAACAGCTTAGCTTGTTGAATATTAATGAGAACCAGCACAAATCGTGTTGAGTCTTCCTGCAGGCATTCTATACCACGCTAGAATAGCTTGAAACAAGGTAACCATGGTAGAACTTCAGACATTACCACAAAGTAATGAAATACGTGTGGCAGGGCATCTTTAACATAGCAACATTAGCATTAATTTGAGTTGTGTTTATGTGCACCCAACAAATGTAAATCCAGTATTCACTCTCCTTTTAGCTTTGTTTTGGTCTCTACCAACTCCCAAATGAAAAGGCTAGCTGTTGATCTTTTTAAACGCTCCACTATGTTCACCAGCATGCTGCTAGTGGGCCAGTAGTGCGCTGAGAGTGAACCAAAGAGCCTATGATCTCTTTCACATTAGTCATTTCATCCCTTGTTAATATAAAAATATTATTTATAGCAGCTTTAAGTTAAAGGTCCAATGTGTAGGAATTTCTCCCATCTAGCCTTGAGATCATATATCGCAATCAACTCTCTCACACCACGCAGTTCAAAGTACGTATTACAGCTACGGTAGCCTTCACGCTTCAAAAAGCCGGTCTCTTTTCAATATCCTTTTTCTTCTTCTGGGAGAAGAAGAAGACTTTTGTTTACGTGTGTCCTCCATGGCTGGGAAGCTACGATACCCATTAACAGCACCTTTTGAGTTTATCATGTGACAGCAAAAACTCGAAAGGTGGAGCAGTATGTTCTGTATGTCTAAACACGTTACAAACTGGAACTTTAAGGACACAATCACCAAGACACACTTGCCTTCTTTCGGTTTAAATCTTTTTTACTCTACTTGATGCATATTTTTTTTTTATGTGATTACGTAATTGCAGTGACATTATGCCACATTACACAACTGCAGGCAGTTAATTAATTGTCCAGTTTACCAGTCTTTATACCTGGTTTTCTGTACAAAGTAGTTTGTGTCATCTAAAAAACGTCTTCCACAGCAGCAGATAATCCACACAGTCAATAAAAAACCTTCATTTGGTTTTGCCCTTTTCTCATTACATTCATATTCCGAGTCTTCCCATTAGACAAGAGAACGTTTCAGGCGCTCTGGTTGGATGAACGAGGCGTGGCACTGTACGTGGACACGGTTGGAGACAGAACCTGTCACCGATTGCTGATGTTCTTTGTGATTATGCTCCGCTTCCTGTCAATCACTTGACACCCACGACATAAAAAGTGAAATAATCCCTCAAATACAAAAGCTTTACAATCTTCATTGTCACATTATCACTAGGTTTGAATTTGTAGCGTTTGCATACAAAAAAAATGTAGATACGACATGCAAAATAATTATTCTCTTTTAGTAGCTGCTTTCATCTGCCATCTGCAGATAATATTGCCTGAATTGATGTGCTGTATTTCTCTGGCAACAGTGTCTTTTGCTGCCATGAGAATAAAGCAGATTTAAATATAAACTGAGAGCAGATTATATCCACAGTCCTAATAATTTGCCATAAACTGTACAAACCAGTGGCACTGCATGATTATCGCCAACTGTTAGTACGCACAGTGCATCTGCCACAAATAACAGCGTTAATAAAGCTTTGTGAATATTTCAGCGGTCTGGTGCCTGCCTGTGGCTGTACTCCAATTTAAAAGTGCTGTATTCATTATGGGGCATTATTCTCTTACAGTGCATTATGGGTAGATTCCAGAGAGAGAGAGAGAGAGAGAGAGAGAGAGAGAGAGAGAGAGAGAGAGAGAGAGAGAGAGAGAGAGAGAGAGAGAGAGAGAGTGGGAAAGTAAAATTGTCTCCTCTGGTTGAGATGAAAAAGATCCCCATCTGTTTGATGAAATCAGACTACACACACACACACACACACACACAATCACAAACATAAACTTTTAACTTCATAAATTCAGCTTGGGAGATTTTCGTCTTTCCACTCGAGTTGAAGGACTAAAACCTTGAGGGAACATCAAAACCGCATCGTCATGGAGGCAAAACCAAAGCTTAGCTCCTAATTACACGTAATTACAACTTGGGTCTCATTCTTGTAGTTTTTGTCATTGTTTCGATCAGTTGAGACCCAAAGTAATTGCTTAAATATCTCAAGAGTCAGACTCAAAATGTTAATATAAGGTAATGAGCCCTCATTGCACAAAGTTGTCTTTAAAAAAAAATTTTTTTCCTGAGCATGAGTTACTTTGTCAGTTAATTGGTTCATTGTTTTGTCTATAACATTTTAGAAAATATTGAACGTTCCCACAGCCCAAATTCACATTTTCAAATTGCTCGTTTTATCGGAATTACAACTTGTCTGCAGGGAGTGTAGTGAACGCAGCACATTAGCAGGGCAGCAGCATCAGTGTGTACGCATGAGGTGAGCAGAAAATCCTCAAAATTTTAGATTCTGAAAAAACGACTAATCTACGATCAAAATAGCGGCAGATGAATTTTCTGTCAATCGATTGATCAACTAATTGCTGGCAGTCAACTTAGTGGTGTTATTATTACCAATAGGAGCAAAACTAAGTTGTGATAAACTGGAATCATCTTTCAAAAGCTCACCTTTTGCAGCCCGTAACCCTCATTCGCCGTTTTAAAAATAAATCACCTCACATTCATCTGATAACCAACACATTATCAACGCAAATGTTTTCATTAATCGGCTTGTTTGCAGCGTTGATCGAGAGGACACAATATGCTCTGAGCCAGGTACAGTAAGAGGAGGACGCCAGCTGCCATCACCATTCCCAACCGAAACTAACTGACCCTAATCTTCTGTTTGTGAGAAACCCTTGGCTGGTTATGCCAGCATTATGAATGCCACGAGGTCAGCATCTGGCCGGGCGTAACTGAGCATGATGGACTCTCAAATCCTGTTGTCGGCGCTCTACTGTGTGATCAATACTTTTATCCCGCTGATCTGCTGGGTGTTGGGGCCCTTCTACTTCTCTCTTTCTGGGGCCAATCTGGGCTACACTAACAGCTGGGCGAAGGACTAAACTCCCAAGACACACAACAAACCTCCCATGTTGAATGTACAAAAAAACAATCTATATATATATATATATATATATATATACTGTACAGAAAGTCATACACAGCTGGGGCACACATGAGAGCGGATGCTCACAGATGCACACAAACTGTTCATCTGGTGCAAATTACAATCAGCTTGTTTAGCACTGACACTTCTAACCTGTGCACGTCAAAAACAAAATGTACAAGCAGGTAAATATTAGAAAAACACAGGAATTAATCACATGTTCAAGCTGACATATAGCTACATTATGCTCGCACGCTCTTAAACCTCAAATATTCATCTGCTCTGCTGGGTCAGTTGAGGTGCTTAAGTTTGTCCCGTTGCGTGTGAACTGAGCTGCAGCTGGAGTGCCTTCCCACTCACGTTTTGTTTCCTCCTGATACGTACTGTGAAAGAGTTTTTTTTTTTTAATGTATAATCCAGTTGCTTCCACCGCTAAGACCTGGATCAAATATTTGTTAGTGTAGTAGTTTTTTTCACTGTTTTTCTGTGGCAATTTTAAGGCAAGAAGAGAACCAGGCGGGACAAAATTGGAACCAACAGAGGCTCAAAAAGCACCGGGGTTACCAAAGTGAAAAGTCTGTATGTTTAGTGAGTTATGAAATACATATGAATGTATGTTTGTGTGTGTGTATATATATATATACAGAAACATACATACATGAAATATAGACGAAAACAAGATGAAAAAATTTAGTCACGATAAAATAAAAATGATCATGGTAAGTCAAGATATCGACTACATATCAGTAGGGTTGTGCCGATGGACAATATCATTTGACCGACCTCACGATGGAGAGCCACTATAGTGATGCCCCCCCCCGTCAGACACACACTAATCCTAGTTGCGGGGCCTAGAGGAAATTGACAACTACGTCGGTCTTAAACTAGCAAAGAGACTTGCGTCGGGCTTTGCGCTGTGCTGTGCAGGGTGCAAGAGAGAGCCCCTTAAGTGGAAGCTACCTTTTTTTTTTCCCTTACGTGCAACCTATTTGTGAAAAAGACCATCGCTTTGAGCAGACTGGAGTGGCTGTAGTGATACAGTCTCTATCTCTCCCTGTCAGTAGTAGCTCGCTCTACCTGGACTAGTAACGTATCAGCATGCGGTAAGGTTATGCTCTGCGCCTCGGCTTGGACACAGTGGTCTCGAGCGAGAGAGAGAAAAAAGCGTTAACGTGGGACGCTATCACACTTTCCTTTCTCCCCTCATTGGAATAAGTTTGTGGACACTACCGTGTGCGTGCATCAATAAGTCAGTCTGATGTCCTGTGGGTACAGGACGATGTGATGCAGGATTTATGAATGTACGTTTGCAACAGTAGGCTAATTCACGAGGGTGCCATTTTATGTGTGAGCTAATATTGCGCATCTGTTCATGTGCACTGCAAGAGTTATGTTTCTGTTTATTGAATGCACTATGAAGAAAAGTCAAACTTTTGACTTTCTTATCATTTTAAGAATGAGATAATCAAAATGATAATAAGCACATCATTGACTAACTAGATCACACTAACGCGAAAGTGATTACAAATTAGGATATCATAATTCACAATTATTATCATTATTATTATTATCTATTCTTTTTTACTTTTTTTTTGGGTGCAAATTAGTTTCCATAGGCCTATATGAGATGAGGTGCTCAAGTTATGAAGAAAGTTTAGGAATCCTGGTTTATCTTCAGGCAGTCTCATAATTTGGAGCGTATTATCACACAATATGATGCAAGAAAGCTGAATTTGTTTCCTTGGGGGCTATTTTGTATAATGAGGCAAGTACAATTAAAAGCAGATCATTATAAGGGTTTATTAAAAGTGCCCGGCTGCAGGGTGCAGTGACAGTAGGACCCGAACAGAGATGGCAGATAGTCCACCGTCCGCCTACACAATGTGAAAACTCTCCCAACAGCTCTCTCTTGTCTCTAATCTTCTGAATAGCAGAAGCAGGATTACCTGTCCCGAGCTGCCGTGTGGCGGCTCAGCCGAGCGGAGTGAGCTCTATTATTTTATGTCTTGTTCCACTAAAATGTAAAATGGCCCCTCCGGCCAGAAGTGGCGTGCCATTGAACTGAATGGCTCAGCGGTTATGCAACCAACTTGGCCAATGTCACTTTTGAGATGTCAAAGAAGTCAGTGGCTCTCCCCTGGCCCCTTCGCCTCAACTCCACTCTACACCACTCCACTCCACTCCACCCTCCTCCCTCTCATGTGATTATTAACATTCACTTTCCAGCAGCCTCAGGGGCTACACAAACACTGTGTGTGTGTGTGTGTGTGTGTGTGTGTGTGTGTGTGTGTGAGAGAGAGGGAGGGGTGGGGGCTGCGATTGCAGAAGGGCCCAACTTAGCATGTACTCTCAAATATACATTACTGAAGACTGTCATTTACTGTATTTTCGCATTGCCAGACCTTCCTCCACAGCGCTGTGGAGGAGGGTCTGGCTAGTCCACACAGCATACGGGATGGGAGAAAAACGTGCTCTGGTTTATTGGCATTTCTTTAAACCAAAAACAATCACGTTTTAGTCGTGCAACAGAAAATTCAGATTGGACAGATAGTCTGCAGAGATCTGAGGAGCAGTTCACCATAGTCCTCATAAATCCACCGGATTTTAGAACGGCAACACAAAGAAAGCGGAAGGAAACGGACATCCAGCCTAAAAAGAGGGACATCCGACGGAATTTCCGGCGGCACCTGAACAATCCCGGAAGTGGAATGTTGTCAATATAGACTACATTAACTGTAACACAGATACACTTTCTGTGATTGCTGACGATACATAGTTATCATGAAAATTAAGACCAAAGAGACCAACGTCTAAGTGAGAGAGAGTCTGGTGCTGAATGTATATAATTCAGCACTTAAAGCAGGGCCACAGACCACAGACCATTGCCTTAAAACCGAGACCCAGAATGCCCTACACATCATAAAGACCCTGTCACTTATCGATGGCGGTCATGGATAACCATGACGGGTGCTTAAGCAGCATCAGGCACTTTATGGGCTGCGGCTGAGAGGAGCAGATTGGGCTTCAGTGGGTGATGGAGGAAAGCCAGAGGAGGTTGGCATCACTCAGGAACAAGGCATGCTGTGCCAACCTGCCACTTGCTGCTATTCATATACCCACTGCAGACTGGGGTTCAAACATAGCTGCAGTGTGTTGGAGAGGGATGGGTGTTTTAGCCTGTGCATTTGTTTCCAAATTCTTGTAACCGTTTGCTCCTTTCTAGGGCTGCACGATGTTTTTCAGTATCATTTTTTTTCTCCATTTTTAATCATTTAGTCTATAAATCATCAGATAATAGTGAAAAATGCATATAATAATTCCCCGAAGCCCAAGGTGACTTCTTCAAATGTCTCCCTACCAACAGACGAAAACCCAAAGTTATTAAATTTACAATCACATTTGAGAAGCTGGATCTAGTGAATGTTGAGGCATTTTTGCTTTATGTGGAACTATATGAATTACCACATTCATCTTTTGACATATGAAACATTGCATTCATAAGCAATAAAACATTCCCTTGCTCAATTCACCACACTCAGGGGTTAATTGGTTTTAATTAGCAAACTTTAGATACGGTAGCTAATGTTAACCAAGTTTAGATAACTACATATTGCTGTATTACTGACATTATAGAGCCAAGTTTATTGACTTTATAGGTCTCCTCTATTGTTGTATTTGCTAATTGTGCTAACGTTCTAGCATTTATCATTTTTCTGTAAATATGACTGACCGCTAGCCAGGAAAAAGGCACGAAGACTAAATGATAGACTACTAAAATTGTTGCGGATTAACTTTCTGTCCACCAGTCAACTTCTTTCAGCTCTGATTTTTTTTTCATATTAATCAAAATGTTATGACTTATTGCTTGACATACAATAGGCAGTAGCTTTTTGAGATAAAAAAAAGCTACTTTTAAGGGATTTCCCCCAACACTCCTGGCATTCCTGCAGAAAAGAAATGGCAACAATACACATCCATACTAAACACTGCTTGTTTTATGAACATGCAACCGAGAAAGAACACTTAAATATAAATG